>NC_045599.1:16370753-16677212 GCF_009762305.2 Zalophus californianus
AATGCAAATTCTAAGTTTATTTTGAGGAACTAAGAAATATTACCCTTAATTAACATGTTACTTTGCTTTTTCAGATAAGGTCACTGCATTCAGTTATTGTGCAGAATGGGAAAGTGGCCTTACCTGAAGAACCCCAACACATCCTGTAATTACGGAGGAAGTATTCTCTATCATTGGTCTCTTGATTATGTCAGAAAATGAGCAATGACTATTGTCTTCCCTATAATGTTCAAGGGTGGTGGCCACGCTTTGTTACACAATGAAACAAGAAAGCCAGATGCTAAAGTGCTCAAAAATGTATCCCAAATCCCTAAGTATAGACTATAGCATGCAAATTAATATGCACAGTATCTGCAAATCCTAATAACTAATACTTCAGGTTTTTAGTATGTATTAGAGACTACACTAAATAAGTTACATACAAAATTACATTCCAAAATAAGTGTGAGATGGGTAAAATTCTTAAGTATCTTTTATAGAAGAAAGGGAGGTACAGGAAGGTTAAGAAATGTGACTGAAGGTCTCACAGAAGGTGAAGGATCCATAACTGCATATAATTCTTTAGCATATTCTGTTCTAATTTTCCATTAGCAAAAAATTCACCAGAGCCTAATTAAGTCAGAATGCCAGTGTCTAAGGGAAGTGATGCCTTGAATCATCAGCCACATGGTGAATGTTGTTTATCAGTCTTTTCTCTCAAATGAGGAAGAATACTGGGACTTAGACCCCAACCCAAGCCTAGTTAAAATGGGCTCCAATAAATTACCCATAAGCCCTCATGTGTCTGGATTCTTATACCTCTGGTAATAGCTGGCTGAGTTTCCTATGTGTGGTACTCCCTGCTAGGTGTGATGAGCATAGAGTGGGATTTTGGTGAAGGAGTTTTCAGAAATGCCTGAAATGGGTTTCATGGATTTGAGGAAATAGGTGAACAGAGGGGCTGGGTCCTGCTATCTCTCCAGTAAGCTTGAAATATTTTCCACAGCCATGAAAATGAAATAAAAGGATGACATTTTCTGCTACCATGAAGATACTTTACAGAGGAGGTGGTAGAGTGCATATAATCGGCTAGTTGTGCCTCCCTGGGTCCAGTCTTCCTAAACTTCCCCGTGGGAGTTTCCTTCAGTAAGTCCCAGTTGCTTCAGTTCTCCTGGGTGAGAAGTTGACGTAACTGTTGTGCTAGGTATGTTTTCCCAGGGGCAATCAGCTGTCTGTCCATGTGCTATAAACAGAGTTGAGAGTGTCTTAGGTCACAAAATTTCTCTTCCAGCCTGGGGAGGGAATTCACATCTGTCAGTATTGAAGCCACTTTGACATACTGTTTCCAGAACTGTAATTTGTGTGCATGTAAATCTATGTGATATTTAAAGATGTTACTAAAAGTGAGTGATTTCATATTACGATTCCATTCCTGTCAGGAAAGTTTTCTAAAAGATACCAGATGTGAATTAAATTCTCCGAGGGAAATCAGTGTTGTTTCTTCGTCTGTCACATGATAAAATGTCAAAAGAAAGATAAGGAAACAAATTGGTTAAGATGGCATATTTGGCATGATGGAACTTTGGGGTTTTATCTACACAAACAGATTAGATCAAATTGGAGCTTAAAATTCTGATTTAATTTGTCCTGCCTTGCCTGTCTAGAGGCAGGCTGAGGTGGATTCTAATATTCAGTGCCATAAAAAGGGTAACACAAAACTTTTCTACTTGGTCTCCAAGGTAAGATCACTCATTTCCTTGAGGTGCTCTCTGCCTTTCAAAACAAGGTTTTGTGCCATGTTTATGCCTAAGTTAAAGGGGAAAAAAATAAAATGCTACAACGACTTGTTTCCCTTGATACTTAGTTTCTCTGGAGTAACAAGTATTTTTCTCCTGAATATGCTGTCAGGCCAACTGGGAACATCTGGGCAAGTATTTTCATTGTTTAAAATTACAGCAGTTTGAATATAATATTCAAATTAGGAAGGTCATCTTATATGCTCTCACTAAATTTTTATTGACATTTTAAAAAGAAATAAAAATATAATTGGGTTTGATCTTTATGAATTGAAATCTGTAGGGTTATCAAATTTGTATGACGAGTAATTGTATACATGTTTATATGAGCCTTAAATCAGAAAAACTTCTTAAGTACTGATGATTGCTTCTGGGAGTCAATCATTAGAATACAAAGGTAGCACCAAGTATATGCACATCTATTGACACAGGTGAAGATTTTTAAGAGAAGAATCTTCGGGAAACAAAAGATGTTTATTGTGCTCAATTGTAGGAATGTATTGAGCATAAGTTATTTTCGCTGTAATCCTTAAATACGTTTTGAAGCATTTGTGGCTCTAGGTGCCATTTGAAACTGGTTGTTCACAGTTGCAATATATTTCTGGGATTTTGGATATTAAGTCAAGACAGGAAAGACAATTCCCTATTAAGAGATTTTTGGTTTTTTTTTTTTTCCACCCAGAGATATTTGTTTTCAGCTCATCTGTATCTTCATTAGGGAAAAAATGTGGACTTTGTGTTAGGAGGATTTCAAATAATCGTCTGAATGGATTCATGTGTCTGGATATAACAGCAAGAGGAAAAAAAAACATTTCCATTCATATACCTGTGAAATAAGTTTTTATTGAGTGGCATGTATTTTTTTTTTTGAAATACCAAGCAAGATCTATTGTCTGCATTTTTTTTACTCTGATTTAAAGCTTTTCTATTAATCACGTGGTACTTTGGCCTTGGTTAAATAAACACTTCTTGAAAACATACAGGGTGTGTGCTCTCTATTCACATAACTCCTATCGATACATGTTCTTTGTTTTTCATTAGAATGAAGAGAAGACATTGAAGCCGACTGAAGCAGCAGATTATCTTCATGAGTAGAGTAGAAGGGTAGATGTGCAGAGAAATTGCCAGAGAAATTCCTTAAGTCCAGACCAAGTCACTAAACATAATTCAGAGTTAGGATGACTAAAACAGTGTGTGTGCAAAATTACTAGGTACCAAGTTATTCTAAGCAGGAGTATTTTTATGAACAAAATTAAGAGAAAATATACAACATGTAAATAGGTGAATAGTGGAGAAAGACAGCTGTATTGTGTGATGTTATTAAGTCGGTCCAAAGCTATGATTCCTTAGGGTGAAGAATAGTTAAAAACTCTAGTTATGGTCTCTGTTTATAGATGACTTGAATACTCTCTTAATGAGTATCTATTGGGGTAACTATTGATACTTCTTACCATGAAAGGTGTGTTGGTTCTAGTGGGAGCAGATTCCCTTGGGAAGATTGTACTGTTCACTGGAGCAGACTGGGTGGCTTATACAACAGATGGTGATTTCCTCATAGTTCAGGAAGCTAGAAGCCCAAAATCAGTTTTGTTGGGAGATGGCTTCCTTCTGAGACCTCTTTCCTAGCAATCTTTGCCCTGTGTCTTTATATGCCCTTCTCTTTACACATGGATGTGTCTGTGTCCTAATTTACTTTTTTAAATTGTTAATCACCATACATGACATCATTAGTTTTTGATGTCGTGTTCCATGATTCATTGTTTGCATATAACACCCAGTGCTCCATGCAGAACGTGCCCTCTTTAATACCCATCACCGGGCTAACCCATCTTCTTATAAAGATACTGGCTATTGTAGGATAGGGCCCACTTGAAAGCCTTCATTTTAACTTAATTGCTACTTTAAAGATCCTATCTCCAAATCAAATCACAGTCTGAGGGACTAGGTATTAGGACTCACTATATGTAATTAGGGGAGGATCCTGCTTAGCCTGTAACAATGGCCCTGTGTTTTTTTTTTTTTTTTTTTGCCACAGCTTCTACCCTCCAGCTGTGTGTTTCGGGCCAGGAACACAAACCTTCCTAACCTGGATTGACCATGATACATAGTCTTATCCGTTGGGATGCCTGGTCATCTGATTCTGGGTCAAATTGGGCCACTCCCTCATTCCTCTGTTCACAGCTGACTCGAGGGAGAGAGTGGATTTTTTTCCCCAGTGATGATGAGGCTCTAAAAATGCAAATACACAGCTCCCAGTACAGCTGTTGTCTGCCACAGGGAAGAAAGCATCACCAGTAAAAGAAAATAGGAGCATGCAGCTGTAAGCTGGGATGAGAGGCAGAGAAAGGGAGTTCTGACAGCTTTGCAACTTCTGCAGGAGTTCCACAGGTGGTTTGTTGTGTGTTTTGGTGGTAGAAGCTGGTGAATTCTTTGTTTTGGTTAATACATAATGTATAATAACCACTAGTAAGCATTCAAACTATATAAGCCTGTGGGTCTGAAACTTTTTTTTCTTTTTTGGTATATAGGATCTATGTATCTATAGATATAAATAGATATTGCACTTAATAATCATCTTTCACGGGGCAAATGAAACATAGGGAAGGGCCAGTGGTAGCGTCTGGCACCTCTACAGTTTGGTTTCCAAATGATCCTGAATCTTTTAAGTTTATCTCCATAAGGACTCAGTGTGAAATTTATTTAAGGTGAATAGATTTGGGGTCTGCCCAAACGCTATGTATCTACCTTCTTCATATACAAAATATTTGGTTAATCTGAGAGCAAATGGTTGAAGTAATAACTTACAGTATCAGACAACAAAACCCTCTGTAACATGAAATATGCCTCTCAAATATTCAGTTAACATATAGCTAATGTCAGTTTAGAGGTGGTTCTTTTATATGGTGATCTATGTGCCCAGTGGAGTGGGGAAGAGGGTGATTGGATTTACTAAACATGTTTAAAGCCTGGAGGTGCCACAAATACCACATTATCCCGTAAATTGAATATATTGTTCTAAGAAATGCCGCATGCATAGTTCTCAAGTACTTCTTCATGAACCCTGACAAATACGTAGAAGTGGTGAATGACGATATTGTACACCTGATACTAAAATAGCACTGTATGCTAACTACGCTGGAGTTAAAAGGGGAAAAATAGAGTTCAAGTAGGAACAAAGAGGAAGGAGGCACTTCTTGGTCATCTCTGCCCCTCCCTTCCCCCCCCCTCCTCCTTGCAAGCAAAAGCTTTGACACAAACACCTGTGTTTGTTTAGCTCTCTCTGTAGCTGCATAGGAAGCAAGAAATGACCAAAAAAATTGTGTCTTGAGATCAACATTTATAGGTAAGGTCAGAGGGAAGTAGCCTGGGATGGTGAGGTGCTCCTTGGTACCGCAATATCCAGATCCTTTCTGGGACACCTGGGCGGCTCAGTCAGTTAAGCATCTGCCTTCAGCTCAGGTCATGATCTCAGGGTCCTGGGATGGAGCCCCACGTCAGGCTCTCTGCTCAGCAGGGAGTCTGCTTCTCCCTCTGCTCCCCCGCCCCGGCTCCTGTTCTCTGTCAAAAAAACAAACAAAAAAAAACAAAAAAAAAACAAAAAAAAAAAACCTGGATCCTTTTTTCTTGGTGCTGGGCTAGATATTGGTGAACCACAGTGTTGGGGCCAAATCCAGATTACCAACTGCTTTTGTAAATACTTTTATTGGAACACAGCCCCATCCATTGCCTTATATATTGTCTGTGATTGTTTTCCCACCACAACCGGAGGGTATATTCAACAGAGACTATGTGGACTACAAAGTTTAAAAAGCGTATTCTGTAGGGCGCCTGGGTGGCTCAGATGGTTAAGCGTCTGCCTTCGGCTCAGGTCATGATCCCAGGGTCCTGGGATCGAGTCCCGCATCGGGCTCCCTGCTCCTTGGGAGCCTGCTTCTCCCTCTGCTTCTCTCTCTCTCTCTCTCTCTCTCTCTCCCCACCTCTGTCGCTCATGAATAAATAAATAAAATCATTAAAAAAAAAAAAGACTGCAACATCCTTTTAAAAAAAAAAAAAAAAAAGCGTATTCTGTAGCCCTCTAGAGAAAAGGTTTTCCAATGCCTCTGTTAAGCCATCTTTAGCACAAGGCTGTCTTTCATGGTTCAAAGACTTTTTTGAGTTCCACACTACATGTTCATTTTCAAAGTAGCTAAGAAGTGGAGCAAAGATCATAATTCCTTTGCTCTTTCAGAACACTCTTTGTATGCTCCTCATGACACTTTGGCAGCCTTTGACTTTGTGAGAAATTAATCATACAGCCATAGCTACCTGGGAAACACGATGGAAAATGTGAACTTTTGTCCACATGTCAGGCTTCCCCCAAAATGGCAGCCTCAAGTATCTTCTGCTTAAACTGTAGATGTTGACAGAGTCCTTGCTGTGCTGTCTTGAGCTCTTCACCATGTAAAATGTATGAACTAAATTACGAAGTTAACCAACAGCAAAACTCCCATTATAAAACAGCACTAAACAATGGAAAAGAAGGGAATGGGTGAAAGTGGTCAGAAGGTGAGAATATCCACTTTGAAGATGAAGGACTTCTGGGGATGGAATTATTCATATGTTGGGGCGACTACAGTTAACAGCCTTGTATTGTATATTTGAAAGATGCTAAGAGTAGATCTTAAGAATTATCACAAGGAAAAAAACTAACCACGTGAGGTGAGAGGATGTTAACTTGTAATGATTTTGCAGTCTCCACATATTTTAAATTGTGTTGTACAGTTTGAACTAACCCATGTTACGTACTCATGATAGCTTAGTAAACTGAAAAAAAGTCAAAAGGGGACATATTAAAAAAAATGTAGAAGACATAGGGAAGTAGAACATAGACATAGCTCCTATCGTCCATTTATTTTCTGCCCCTGGTCTCAAGGTGATAATGTATTCTCCTTTCCACAATATACTTAGAACAATTGCTTTGCTTTCAGTCATCATTTTGACCAATCCAATAGGCTTTCTGACTTAGTTTACCTAAGCCCTTTCCTGAGGGATAGTTCTTCATGATCCTTCTTCTGTTGGGTTTCTACAGACGTCCACTGAATATGGCAGTGTGAGGAGATGCCCCAGAGGGTCCTGTGGGTGTCAAATACAGAGGCTCAGATGTAGATATATACAGAAAATATGTAGATAGATATCAGGGGTTCTCAGGAGAGGCATCATTAACATCATGAGCCACATAATACCCATTTTTTAGAAAGGTATGTTAAAGTCTGCTACTCAATCTCTCCGTCTCTTTTGGCTTTCATTTTTTTTAAATTGTAATTCCAATATAGTTATCATACAATATTAGTTTCAGGTGTATGATATAGTGGTTCAACAATTTTGTATATTACTCAGTGCTCATCACAAGAAGTATACTTTTTTAATTTTATTATGTTAGTCACCATACAGTACATCATTAGTTTTTGATGTGATGATCCACAATTCATTGTTTTCGTATAACACCCAGTGCTCCATGCAGTACGTGCCCTCCTTAATACCCATCACCGGGCTAACCCATCCCCCCACCCCCTCCCCTCTAGAACCCTCAGTGTGTTTCTCAGAGTCCATCATCTCTCATGGTTGGTCTCCCCCTCTGACTCCCCACCCCTTCATTTTTCCCTTCCTTCTCCTAATGTTCTCCAAGCTATTCCTTATGTTCCACAAATAAGTGAAACCATATAATTGTCTTTCTCTGCTTGACTTATTTCACTTAGCATAATCTCCTCCAGTCCCATCCATGTGGATGTAAAAGTTGGGTATTCATCGTTTCTGATGGCTGAGTCATATTCCATTGTATATATGGGCCACATCTTCTTTATCCATTCATCTGTTGAAGGGCATCTCAGCTGTTTCCACAGTTTAGCTATTGCGGACATAGCTGCTATGAACTTCGGGGTGCATATGGCCCTTCTTTTCACTGCATCCGTGTCTTTAATCCCCTTTGCCCATTTCACCCACCCACCTCCCTTCCCTCTGGTAACCATCTGTTGGTTCTCTATAGTTAAGAGTCCGCTTTTTTGGTTTGACTCTTTTTTTTTTTTTCTCCTTTGTTGATTTATTTTGTTTCTCACATTCCACATATGAGTGGAATCATATGGTGTTTGACTTTCTCTGACCGACTTATTTTGCTCAGCATTATATTCTCCAGATCCATCCATGATGTCCTGGGTGAATATTACTCCTATTATATTTAAAGATGCTCCTTTTTCATATATATTTCATCTATCTATCTATATGTATATGCACACATATATATGGTAAGATATGCATTTAAACTTTTTATTTCTATACCAGCTCTTAGTAGTTATTTGATATGCATAGATATTTATGACAAAGGTTATAAATCTATAGAGGCAAGAGAGTGAGAGGTAGCAGATAAAAATCTATAGTTTTTTAATATAAAGTCATCTATTCCCTTCTTTTGACTTCCTTAGGTTTATATTTGTCCCCTTTACCTCATTCAACAGAAAATACCACCAGTCTTATGGCCCAGTCTCAAAAATAAAGGAAATTCCTTACTTTAGGATGAACCTTAAGGAAGGGAGCAAATGAGTTGTAAGTACTTAATACTCTTTTCAATATATTTTCTACATACTAATTTGAAAATGATGAGCTTATACTTTAGTAATATTAACTCAGAATAGAGTCAGAAACAGGATGTACCAACAACTTAGAAAAACTTATGGGGTATAAACTAGATCCTCACTTTCATACAACTGCAGAGCCAGGTGGTTGTATATGGTGGCAGCATTGCAGGATGGATTATGAATTGGTGCTAAGGGACCATACACTTGATAGGAGCCGCTGATTTATTTGTCAAGAACATAAAGTGTATAGAGATGAATTGGTGTTTTGCTGTCTATTGTTATATAACAAACAACCCCAGGATTTAATGGTTTTAAGCCACTATTTATTTTCACCCATCTTTTGGTGAGTCAGGAATTTGGAGAGAATTTGGCAGATTCCTTTCCGATTCACAAGGTATTTGTTGCATGAGCTGGGGATAGAGGATCTGCTTCCAAGTTGCCTTCTTCCCTTTTTACCAGGATCAGACATAACTAGGGAGAAAAACAAAAAGTTTAAATAAACTTCGTGAACATGGACAAAAATCCTAAATAAACACTTACACATATATGTATGCACCTTTGAAATGACAATAAATTATCAATAGGTTTTATCTTGGGAATGTATTAAGAATTATTTGAATCTTTAAATATCCATTAATACAGTTTACAATAGAAGGATAAAGATGAGAAAATTCATATGATCCCCTTGATAGGTACTTCAGAATTTGGTAACATTTCTAAATAAAAATATTAGCAATTTACGAATAAAGAGCTATTTCCTCACTTGGTATAGGCTATCTAACTGAAAGCCACATCAAATGATATAAAGGGGAAAACAAATTTCTATACATTATCATTACTGTGATTTTTTTTTTAGAGGCTTTAACAAATTTCTGCAAATTTTTCCATCTCTTCTCTTCAGCCATATAAAATAACAAGTGCTTCAGTGTTGTAGCCTTGTTCTGTCAAACCTCCATTCATTTATTTGCATATCTCTTTTCTGCTTTTTCTGACTGGGGACTTCAGAATTGCCTTCCACCGCTCAGCACAAGTTTTATCCCTTCTGTAAATTTTCCTTGACTTCTGGAGAGTTGTTAAACTCAGTCTCTCTGACCCTTTTCTGTATTGCTCTTGAAACTGAATTGTAATTATGTTTTAATGTCAGCTTCCCCCCACTCCCCCCAGAATAAGTGCTCTTTGAGGGCAGGGACAAAACATTACTCATTGCCTACCTGAAACTGTTAGTGACCGGTGAATTGTAGAGCTCAAATGAAGGCTTTTAAAACTAAAAATAAATCCACAAGGCTTCCATTATGCTTTTAAAGGAACTTGATATTTTTCTCCTCAAAATCTTGTTAGGTTTCTCTGTAAAATTACAGGGTATATTTGTTGGTCATATATATCAATATAAGATTCTTACATTTTAAAGGTAATGTAGGGTCCTATACTCCCTACTGTGTGGTGATGGGAAAATGATTGTCATTCTCTTGTAAGTAAATAATTATTTCTGTTAGATCCCCTATTATCTCATATCAGTTAATGTATATATTTGCAAAGTAAGGTGGTTTTGAATGACCACCTTTGGGAAGGCTATAGAAGTTACCTCTAAGAGCACCACATACAGAAAAATGCCATGCTAAAAAAATACCATATATTTAGAAGGATACTGAGCCTAGAATGGTTTGCAAGATGGGTTTGACAGTATCTTCGATACGTAGTTAGATAGAACTGTATAATGTATGTACATCATAAATTTTTTATATGCACCTATATATAGTAAATGTCCATACTGTACATTTTATTATACAAGTCATGTACTTTGTATATTCTGTATGTAGTGTATATGCTATCCATTTATGGTAATAAACATGTATTTCTGCATAAATGATACATATATGCACTTATTATTCAACTTGAAAGAAAAATAATTCAAGTCCTAGTATGATTTTACTTTGGGCTCTTACTTGGTTTCTTCAAATTATGATACAAAACAATATCATTGAGATGGGTGGGGATGTATCAAGGTCAATAATCCCATATGTCGATAGTGAGGAAAGAAAGAAAAAATCTGGCTAGGTAGGCTTTGGCGGTGACACTGTAAAGTGTAAGAGTGAACACATGAGAAGGGTGAACCCAGGAGGATGACCTGGGCTGATGATTAGTCATTGTCCATGTGAGTTTGACCACAGTGCTGTCCCCTGGGGCAGAGCCTCAGCCTCATATTGGGACATCTTGGCATCTGAGCACTTGTGTCCCTTTTCTCTTTATGGTGCAATCTGCAATTAAGGCTGACTCCAAGCAAGCTTAAAATGGCAGACTGGTCTTTTGAACATGATACAAGACGCTAGATTCTCATATATTATTATTGCCTTGGACATTAATATATTAATAATCTTGAAAGATCACAACCATAGGCAACTTTCAGAAACTGAAAACTGTCCTCAGGTTTTCACCATAGTGTGCATTCAGTTAGCTGTTTGTCTCATTACATATGCACAACTCTTTCATTGAAAACAGTGTACTTTTTACATTCTTTTTGAACAGAATTATCTTCTTTGCATCCTTCATGTGGAATGTGTCGATAGAGACCGTTGCTTTTAGAAAAAAAAGGGGGGGAAAGACATGACAATATATGTGCCCTCTAACTCATACTTGAAAATAGGTCAGATTCCACCTTTTGTTTTCCCTTACTGTGAACATTGTAGAAAGACAAAAAGAGGAGCCAATACGAGGCATGGAGTACAAAGCCATTTTATCAGTTTCTGTCTGTAGAAAGCTAGAGCATAAAATTCAGTATCAAAATACAGTCTAGCTCTCCCTTGTAACAAGTTCCTGCTTGATTCTTGAATGGAACAAACACTAAAAGAGGTTGAACAGAATTCCAAGAGTGCAGGGATATAGTTTCCAGGGAAGTAAGCTCTTACAACTGTGCTATATCTTACTTTATGTTTTAAAAGTGGAAAAGAAAATCTCCTATATACTTAGCCATATCCCACTGAGATAGGCCAGATCCACCTGTTTTATTTTTTAAAGGGGTTTACAGATCTTTGGATGATATAGATTCTTTTCCCAGATAAATGTATTTTGTAGGTCCTAATCTTCTGTAAATTGACCAATCTTTAGATGTAATCTTCTGTAATCCATTTACCAGAGTTAAATAATCAAGATCTGGTTTTGGGGCTCATGCACCTTGGCTTGGGGACCTTTGATGTATGGGATTATCTAAATCTTTCTAGATTAAATGACCTAGGACAACAGAGACAAAGCTAGAATTGATGCAGGCATGCTTTCCTTCTATAATGAGCTGGAAGTTCCCCCCCCTTCTCCTCCATCACACACATCATCCTTCAGTGTATATTCATTAATTTGCCTCCAGAAATATATGTGAATTTAGTATACATCCAACAGGCCAGAGAATAAGTCTTACTGATTTGAGTTGAATCCTATAATGCAAATGTGCAGAAATCGCATTTTTAAGCTCTGCATAGTAAACGCAAGTAAATCTCTATTGATAACCTTCTGTAGCTATCACTAAATCACTGGGGTGGTAGTTATATGATGAGACCATAAGTATTATTCAAGCTGCACAAAATGATCTGTGTATGAGAATGACACTATGAAAGTGATTCTTACACTTTTGAGACTGTAAGTACTATTCAAGCTGCACAAAATGATCTGTGTGTAAGAAAATTCAGTATACTGAAAAGAAAACTTGACTCATCCAGACATGCTATTTTCAATCTGTAACTTGATCTGAATGAGGGCTTTTTTAAAAAGTATTTTCTTTATCCTTTTCTATATTTTTAAGAACTTATAATGAATGAGGACTATTCCACATCCTATAAGATGTGGGGTATTTGGGATGATTTACTGAAGAATAACATGACTGATGAAGACGAAAACAATTATGAGGCCATAGAGCAGCTTCTTCTGTTTGCCATTGAGTAAAGACAGGAACCTCAGCTTTAGTTACTCTCAGGAATAATTTTAAGATGCCTCCTGGTCAGCCTCTGTTTTAGCTTGAAGAGAACTCGAGACTGCTTGGGGAATAAAGCTGGGGAATAAAAATGCTTTTGTGCTGGAAAAAAGAGGAAAACCAATAGAATAGAATAAAAAATAGAAAATGGTTGACCTAAAAGAGATAAGCTCACAATTGACATGGCTGAAAACCCAGGAAATTAGAAAAAAGAAAAACTGGAAAATCTATGTGGAAGCTCATCTCATACCCAAAAAGAAAGTGACTTTGATTAATATTGAAAAGTTGACTCATTAAGCTGAATATGTGTTATCTTTTTCATAGATTTGCATAAAACTGAAGAAAGTCAGACCCACTTAGCAATACAGGAATATAGTATTTTGTCCTATGGGGAGGCTTCAAGAATTGTACCATGAAGCATAACAAATTGTTAGATAAAATAAAAGGCCAAATGAGATCCTGTCAGTCCAGCTTATAAAGAGCTGGAAAGAGCCTCCATCTCACCCTGACCAAGACAAAACACCAAAAATAGGCCAGATAATCTGCAAAGTCAAAATTTTCCTTGAACCCTTCAGTGAGGTCATGTGGCAGGGGCAAACAACTAATCTGAAATTGAAAGAGAGGCAACTTCAAAGAGACAGTATCTACAGTGGAGCAGAGAGGCATATATAAGGGGGGGAAATCAGCTAAAATTTTTAGCAAATTGCCAAAGACTGAATGTGGTCTAGTAGGAAATTAGAGAACTCATTGCTACAGCAGGTAAAAGGGGAGTTTGCATCTAATTACAAAGTTATGAACCATAGTAGGTATTGAGGAAAAATACTGAGGACAGTGCTGGACCCTGGAGAACGCTTCCCAGGGTGGACAAATCTGGAAGAGGGGACCAGCTCCCAGTAGAGATGATGAAGCCTTGTGTGGATCTTTCTTCCCTACAGACAAAAATCCTTAAGGCACCTTGTCTTCCTGAGGGCAGCAGGTGAAGACAAAAAGCAGCAAGAGAAAGAAAAAAGTCTGTGATTGAGAGGGTTCCTCTGGCATTTTCTTTGATCATGATGGTTGTTGCTTTGGAAGAGAACTTTTCTGTGTTTCTGCTCCACCCCTGGCTTGAGACCATGCAGATGGGTCTGCACATCAGAGGGAGCCTCCCTCCACATTTGTTCTCTCACCAGTGGTCTTGAATTTTACTTACTGCTTACCAGCCTCATGGGAGGAGTTTATGAGGGTAGGGAGCCTGGGTCCTCATAGGTTAAGGCTTTCTCTGCCACCTACCCTTCCCTTAAGCAGTGGTACTTTTAATGGTCAGGGCCCAGGATGAAGGAGGTGAAAGAATTAACTCCTTGGGAAAAGAGTATTCAAGACCACCGGGAGCTATCAGTATAAGGGCTTAAATAGGGACTTGTTTGTCCTATTCAAGGTACATCAAGGAGGCCAGTGTGGCTAGAATGGAATAAGTGATGTGAATGAGATGAATCACAGAATTGTACAGTTTTATGTGAGACCTTAGATGTCCCTAGAAGGTGTTTGACATTGACTGTGATGGAAAAGAGAAGTAGTGGAGAATGTTAAACAAGGTGACCTGATCTGACTTTAGCTTTGAAAGAATTATTCTGGCAGCTGAGAGAAGGTAAAATCAGGATGAGTAGATAGGAAATGCGGGCTGCTGGGGACAGAATGGTGGCCGAGCAGACAGGGGATGGATTTTGGATACGGAACCATCATGATATTTTAATGGACATCAGATGTACAGTGTGACTATAATGTTACAAATACATGTAAAGTTTTTGCTTTGTGTTTGCCTTAAGACTTACATAGAACTACTTAAATGTGTAATTGTCTATTTTAACCTGATGATTTGGATGCATTCAAAACTCTACATTTTACCCTTTTTTTCTATCATGTTTTAGGTTTTTCGTGGTATATTTTACATCCTTTATCTTGTAAATAATGATTGTAGTTGTAGTTATTTTTACTAATTTTGTAACTTGTTAACTTCTAACTAATCTTTTAACCTCAATACTAACTTCATAAGTTATCTACTACCATTAGTATATATTTAGTACTTATGTTTTCTCTCATTGATGTTCTGACTGTGTTAGCATATGCTTTTCCTGAGTACAGTAAGCATGTTTATGAACATTATATTTAATGTTTTATCAGGTAAAATCACATATCTGTTTTGTTACAGATTTTTTTCTGTTGCACCTTCTTTCATTTGGACTGTATTCCACTGTTTCTTCATTTTCATTGACACTCTGTGTTGATTCTATCTTACGTGAAATAGCTACCTCTCCCAGATGTGAAGAAGTGGCCTCGTATAGAAGATGAATTTCATTATTCAACCACACCCTATAACTCAGTTGACTTTCACACCTTTGTGCTGGTCTGACCAGCTTTACTTTATTGGTAATGGCTCCCAGTAGTATAAGGTGTGCCATGACCTGTCTTTGTCATAAATGAGGGGATCTCATTCAGCACCTTGGTTCAGGCTTAATGAAAGCCAGAACCTCATGCATCAGCTTTAATAATATGCAAATATATACTACGGGGTTACGGGACCCCAAGCATCAGCCCCTGGCCACCAGACCAAGGTGATTAAGAGGCGTCTAGAGCACACTAGACTAATACAAAGGAAGGAGCCAGATGCATATAAATGTTCCCTTCCAGGAGACCCTGGTGTTCTAAAACCTGGCCCAAGGAGGGTGTAAAGATAGCACTTGCCCATCTGAGGTCTCTGGACAGGATTATAGTCAGCCTGTAGTTATGTGTTTAATTAGAAGCCTGCCTCTCGGACCGCACCTATGAAGGTAAGTTTAACAGACTTCTTTCATAGAAAAACTGGGCTCCTGAGTCTGTTGCCTCTTGCTGTGCCCAAGAGCGCATGCCAGGAGGCCCCTGGATGTGTGTTACATTAGATGCCTACCTCTCTATTGCTTTAAGATAAGCAAATAAGCCTCTTGAATGTAAAATTAAACATTTGGTTGCCTCTTAATCAGCTGCTGCTTAGCTTGGATCTAGGGTGTGTGAGTGTGAGTGCAAGGCTCTTGAAGAACTATGTCTCAGTTCCCTATAGCCCGTGGATCTCATGATGTGAGCCCCATTGGTTTTCAAAGCTAGATGATTTGGGCACTTGTTTCTCAGTGTAGGTCTTAAAAGTTGGGGTGCCTGATACTGAAATCAAACCTTTCATCCCTCAGGGCGAAGCTCCAAGTTGAGTTCCCTCATCATTGTAGGTCACTGTGCCAAGAGTGGAATTTAGGGCAGGGTTGTGTTTCAGCTTTTCCTACCTGCTTTGATGTATGTTTTTTTTTGTTTTGTTTTGTTTTTCTCTCGTTTGCCTGATGTGCAGGGGCAACTCAGCTAGTTTTGATGTTCGTTTTCTTTTTTCTCCCCATAGGAAATTTTTCCATATGTGGCTGTAGCTTGAGTGTATCTGTGGGAGGAGGTGATTGCTGGATCTTTATGTGTCACCGTCTCATAGTAGAATCCATATCACATCTTATTTATCGATTCATGTGTCAGTAGAGAATTTAGATTTTTCCACATCTTGGTTACTTGAATAGTGCTGCAATGAACATGGGAGCCCTAAAATCTTTTTGATATCCTGATTCATTTCCTTTGTATATATGCCCAGAAATGGGATTGTTGTGTCATAGAGTAGTTCTAATTTTAGTTTTTTGAGGAACTTACATACTGTTTTCCATAAAGCCTGTACCCTTTGTTTTCCCACTAATAGGGTACAACAGTTCCAGTTTCTCCACATCCTTGTCAACATTTTTTTAAATAATTGCCTTCCTCCTGTGCAAATGATATTTCATTGTGATTTTGATTTGCATTTCTCTGGTTATTAGCATTTTTCATTTTTTCACATGCCATTTGTATGTCTCCTTTGGAAAAATGACTATAAAGTCTTTGGCCCATTTTTTTAATTGGGTTACCAGTTTTGTTTGTTACCGATTGTATGATTGTAGGATTTCCTTCTGTATCTTGAAGATTAATCCTGTATCAAATATACAGTTTGCAGATATTTTCTTCCATTCTAGATGTTGTCTTTTTACTCTGTTTCCTTTGCTGTGTGGAAGAGAATAAAAAATAGTATAATGAGAATGAAAATGGGAATTTTAAAAAGCAGATAGAATTGAATATCTGATTTCATATTCATATTTCTTAAATGTCCAATGGGTAATTTGAGGGACCTAAACTATATAATAAAATCGTTAAAATATCTTGACAGATTTATTGTATCTTAATAATACCTTGAGTTTTTTAAAGGCAGAGGATTTTTCTGAAATCACTGCTGAAACATCAACTAGTCTCTTCCAACTTTAGGGCAATAAGAAATTCTCATTGAGGTAGATTCTTTCAATATTGACAATAACTTTAAAAGTTACAAAATTAATTTTAAGAAATTGGCAACATTCAAATAACCAAACAAATTGTAACTTTTGCTCACTTCTTGCAACAAACAAATCATAAAACACAGGCACGTGTGGGGACAGGGAATTGATGGAGATCTTTGTACTTTGCTCTGATTTTGCTGAACGCCTAGGCCACCCAGCTGACCAAAGGAAACATTCTGTTTTAAGCGGGGATCTAGAACTAACACCAGCTAAGTAACCCCTCTCCTGACTTTTCTTCACTCACACAGTGGCTCCTGAATCCCCTCCGCTATTCTCTATGGCAGGTTTGAAATGCCCTGTGACAAAGAATGAAGAAGAAATCACTTTGGTTTATTTAATAAATTGTATCACACCTAGAGTTCTATTAAAACTCTGTCAAATAATCTCAAAAGATGCTGAAAATGCCATTCAAGTCACTGTCCCATAAAACATCTTAGAAAACATTAAGTCAAAGGAGATTGCTCAATTTAGCAAAAGACCTCTATTTTAAACAAAGAAGAGTCGTCACACATATTGGCAAAATAATGTAACCTCAACCAAAATCTCAATTCCACTTTAATTTGATTTTAATGAAATAATTCTGAAGTTTTTCTGAAAGGATAAAATAGCAAAGAGCTAATACTATGAAAAAAAGAGGAAAAGGGTACTTGTCAGATTCTAAAACATATAATAAAAATAAAGGGAGCATAACACTAATGTTGGAATTTAACAGATTATTAAAATAGGTACAAATTACACATAATTATATATAATTACATGTATGCTTATATACATATATACAAAATACATGTATACATATAAACAAAACTAATGGAGAAAAAATTCAAAATTCTCTCTGGGGAGAAAAATCAGAGTTTAAAAATTCAAAGGTTAAAAACTTCTAACACTTCCCAAAAACAGTCCAGAAGCATTAAAGAAAAAAGAAATTGAGAGCACCCAAACCTAATATTTATATAGCTATCTTTAATTTATCAAATATATTTGTGTACAATTACTTTCAAGTTGAATAGTGACCTTGTTAAGACAAAGGTATGAAACCATGGAGAAATGATTGAAATAACTTAAAGTCAAATAACTATTAATTTAAAAAAGGAATGAAAATGGAAATACAACAAACACAAAAAACCAATATGACCAAAGACGAATGTCCTAAGTATATTGAGAGCGTCTAGTAACCCAGCACACGAGTGAGCCTTAAAGTATAGACTTACAGTGACTGTGATGTGCTCATGTAGGTTAATTGATCCCCACTCCGGTGGGGATGTTGATAATGGAGGAGGGTATGCATGTGTGGGAACAGAATTTATGGAGAATTTTGTACTTTGCTCTTATTTTGCTGAACGGTTCTAAAATTAAGATAGTCTTTACAATAAAAGGTACACTTTAGAAGATAAAATAAGTATCCTCTGGACAGCATATCAAATATTCAAGACCAAGAGTGATCAAAGAAATGCAATGTAGTGCTAACCACTTGTTCCTTTCTGTGCAATTAAAAATGATATTAATATAATTATGTACATATACACTTACGATACATATACATTTATGTATATATTTTTCAGATTATTTGTGGGGTTGTACAGTGTAAAGTTAAAGATGCTATTATAAGGCACATAAATTGGCGCAGCCTTTTTGGATGGCAGCTTGAGGTGATGTGTCAATATCCTTGATGTGTCCTGCCAAAAGATACAGCATTCTACTCTTTCAAATCTCTTACAAAACTAATATGGCATAGAGAAGAACTTACACTTTAGGATATTCTTTGGGGCATTGTTTATAAAAGCAAAATTTAAAACAACCTGTATGTTCAACAATAATAAGATAATGTGTGACTTTTTTAAATTTTTATTTAATTGCAATTAATATATCACGTGTATCATTAGTTTCAGAGGCAGAATTCAGTGATTCATCAGCTGCATATAAAACCCAGGGGTCATTCCATCACGTGCCCTCCTTACTGCCCATCACCCAGTTACCCCATCTCCCCGCCCAGCTCCCCTCCAGAAACCCTCAGTTTTTTCCTAGAGTTGAGTCTCTCATGGTTTGTCTCCCTGATTTTGTCTTGTTTGTATGACTTGGCTGTATGTTTGAATATTTCATTACAAATTAGAAGCTTATTTAAAAACATAATGACACAGGGAAGAACTTGAAGTATTGTTTATGGAACAGCAGAAAGCTTATATATATTGCATTAGTTTTTTATTGCTGGTTATAAATCACCATGCACTTAGCAACTTAACACACAATTATTTTCTCATTTTGGACCCAGCTATACTGGGTCCTCATTCCTGCGTCTCCTAAACTGCTTTCTAGCATTGGCTGGGATACATTCTTCCCTGGGGCTCAGGGTCCCTTTTCAAGCTCTAAGATTAGCTTCAGAATTCAGTTTCTTGGAGTTGGAGGACGGAGGTCTCCCGTATTTGCGGTTAATCAGCCAGGGTCTAGTCTGAACAACTAGCCGCCCCTGCAGCTGCTGCTTGTATGGTGCATGGCCTGCTCACAGTGCCTCTAACACAGCAGCTTGCTGCAAAGCCAGCAGGAGCGGCACCTGCCGCACTCTGCAAACACGGAGTCCTATTTAATATGATATAATTATGGTGACTCTCCATCACCTTTGCTATATAACATAACTAGGAGAGTGACCACCTCATCACCTTTGCCATACTCTCTTGACTAGAAGCAAGTGATGAGGAAGGAGGTTATACAAGGGCATATTTTCTTGGGGTTCATCTCAGAATTCCGCTGAACACATATAGTGCGCTCTTGACTTTTATAAATAGGATTGTCATTGTATATGTGTACAAGTAGGGTTCCAGACAAAAAAGAGCATGAATGTGGACTGAGTACATCGAATAATTTTTCTGATGGTTCCTTAAACTCTGATTTGTAACCAATAGTCCTCTGACTGATAGTAATGAAGAGTTCAACCCTTCATCAAGTTAAATACACAAATACTTGGTATTCTCCTCTTTACTGAAGGTCATGATGTTTTACAGTACCAAATATCTTTATTTGCTTTGCGTGTGTGTGTATATATGTGAGATTATTAAAATTATTAAATATTAATATATAAACATAAGAATACAATTATATACATAAACGTATGTATTTATGCATGTACATAGAAACAGCTTCATCTCCCTTTTAAAGGGAGAACAGAAACTATTTCATAGTTTCAGAATATTTCATAGTTACAGAAATGTAAATTAGAGCTGTTGATGTGTTTTAAATATTTTAAATTATTAAATATATTTTGAGTGTACTAATATCATAATGCAAATGAAATTTTGCATTACATTATATCCCAGTGTTTGTAAATCTTGATGCCCATCATTGTCACCCAAGAAAATTGGGGAAATTCTAGTTCTGGTTTCACTTTTTTTTTTTTTAACCTAGTTTTAGGGGCACAGTACATTGAACTTGTTCTGTTTTTTTTTTTTTTTTTTTAAGATTTATTTGAGAGAGCGAGAAAGAGAGAGAGAGAGTACATGAGAGGGGGGAAGGTCAGAGGTAGAAGCAGGTTCCTCGCTGAGCAGGGAGCCCGATGTGAGACTTGATCCTGGGACTCCGGGATCATGACCTGAGCTGAAAGCAGTCGCTTAACCAACTGAGCCACCCAGGCACCCCTCTGTTTTGTTTTTATCCGTAAGTATTCTTTTTAACATTTTAAGCTGGAGGTACTTATTTAATACTGAATGGACGTCCCAGGTAAACAGCTGGATGTTTGAGTGTGGAGTTAGCCTGCAGGAGGTAGGTAAATCCATTCCACTGAATGAGAGCATGTAAGTAGAGCAATTTCAGTGGAATGATGAAGATTTAAGTCATATGAGATCACAGCGTCAGCGAGACCTGAGGAACTGGAGGACTTTGCCAGAAAGAGATGTGAGGGAAAGAGGGGCCATAGAGAAGAAGTTAATAATAGGGTAGAGAGATAAATAACTGAAAAAAAAAAAAACTGAAAAGGGAAAAAAATGAGATTCATGTCCAGAATGGAAGGAAAAATTGATAGAGAAATAAATATATTTGGTCTTGGAACAAGGGAATTCCTCTCTGATAGCTTTATTACCTCAGTAAATCATAAAGTAAGTCCATTTCTCTGTACTTTTTAAAATAGTAATGTTGCTAAGAATTCCCAGTAATACCTCTCAGGATCTCATGAGGGTTGAAAACTAAGTAATGTTTTCTAATACTAACCACATATTAAGCAACTTTTGGGTATAGTGCATTTTGAGAAAGGTATTTTATTTTCCCTTGACTCGCATCCTGTGTCCTGAGCAATTGAAATATTTAGACACTTTACTATTTTACTTTTTTTAAACATATGTTAATACATTTGCTTGGAGAAGAAATAGAACTAAAAGACATTTTAAGCCTAGGCCTAAAATATTTATTTGATTCTTGTTTCAGGGAAAAGTGTTATTTAGGCAATATATTCTGCCTAAATGTGCTTTGCTGAAATGTCAGTGGTCATGCACCTCTAGGGATAGAAGTTGGCCACATACATAATTTAATAAGGTCAAACTTTGCTCACACTATCACCTTCATGTCTCTAGACAATTGTTGAAAACCTCACATTTCTCCTTTTTATGTTAGCACTTTCAGAGGTATCAGTAAGTGGAAATACTCAATGGATGGAATAACACACAGTTAGGGTTATTATCATTTGTTTTCATTTCAGCACGTAATACTTCATCCAGTGAACTCTTCCTAAGAATCCAAAGGAGGTGAAGTGGGACAGGTATAATTTGAGACTGACTGAACGTAGAAACCAGGAGAGGCTTTGGTGAATCAGCGAGTCAATTACTGGTTGGGGAATACAGGATTTTAGGAAAGATGCCCAGGAATCTTGAACTTTCAAGAACAATTTGAGATAGACAATAAGTGTTTCAATGAAACAAGAGAAAGAATAATTCATGAGTTTCTAAATATTACTCTACCAGTTAGGTTGTATTACATCTCTCAGTATATGGTATATAAAACATTGGCTGACCCCAGCCTACTTCAACAGAACCTCAAGCTCCTCTCTCTCTTCCTCGCTTTGTGTAGGCTTCTGTGCCTTTGTTCTGTTCCTCTGCTGCTCCACACTCTCTACAGTCTATCCCTTCATATATACTGATATCTCCACCACTCTTGATCTGTGTCACTCTTACTCACTCTTGAGGTCTCCATCAGAGTGTCTCCAAAAGAGAAACCATCGTGAACCATATCTAAATTCATTCCCCCATGCTTCTCTCTGATAGCATGTTTTTGTTTTTCTTTCCAAGTATTTTAACAATTTTTAATTATATATTTTTATTTTTTATTTTTTAAAGATTTTATTTATTTGAGAGAGAGAGAGAATGAGAGATAGAAAGCATGAGAGGGAAGAGGGTCAGAGGGAGAAGCAGACTCCCTGCTGAGCAGGGAGCCCGATGTGGGACTCGATCCCTGGACTCCAGGATCATGACCTGAGCCGAAGGCAGTCGCTCAACCAACTGAGCCACCCAGGCGCCCCTATATATATATTTTTTTAATTTTATTATGTTAGTCACCATACAGTACATCATCAGTTTTTGATGTAATGATGTCTTCCACTAAGATTTGTCTTCCTTATTAAACTATAAGTGGTATTTGCTGAATTCATCATTGTACGCTTAGTGCTTAGCTGATTAAATTAGCATTTAACCTTAATTGAATGAACTAATTAATATATTTAGAAGAACATCTTAGGTAAAACATTTTAATAAGAAATAGGTACATATAACTCCAGTATTTATACTCCACCCCAGTAAAGAAGTTCAGATAAAAGGTGAAGAAGGTGGCCTGATGCTGACAAGACCAGATTTTTGTCTCTGAAGCCATCTCTGATTATAAAAGTGACTGATCAGATCTAACTTGATATTTACAATAGATAATTTTGCCTTTACATTTTTCCACAGTAATTATTAGACTGGTGCTTTCAGTTCATCATAAAAAATGTGACATGTAATGTGATGCATACAGAAATATGTCCCCAAACATAGTTAGAACTTCTGAAGCAATACATGGACAGTCTGACTCCCTATAAATAGCCCAAGGCAAATACACCTTTATCAAATGTGAAGAAAAGGACTTCTTTACAGACGACGTGGTCTTGACTTTGTCCAAAAGTCCAATTTCTTGAAATTTGCTTCTTGGTTGGAAAACACAAACCAGGCCAGAATAAGACATTGACTATGCAAAATATCTTCAAAGAAGGCAAGTTTGAAAAATTTTGAAGGGATTCCTGTGCTAACCTTAAGTAGTCTTTTCTCTCTGAAATTCTAAGATAGTTATTGTCTATTTGATTTATAGAATGACAACTATATACTGCCAGGCTTTGTAATTATTTGTATCCTAGGCCATTGAACAATTTTTTTAAGTGCCAACTTTTTTTTTTTAAATGAAGTCAGTTCATCTTTGTCATGTAAAAGGCATTGATAGAAAATGTAGACATAAGGCAAAGTTTACTGTGGAATGCTTAAAGTTAGTGCCCATATGAACTCCCACCTCCAAAGCTTTCTATATAGCATAATGAGGTATGCAGATGTGAGCACCATGTGGCTATGGAAAGTGCTCCAGTAAAGAGGTCTCCTGTATCTATTTACAGGAGAACCAGGAGGGAGCCATGTAACAATGAGTGTTTCCTTTGCTGGGAACATAGCTTCATTTAAAAGGGGGAGCGATTGATCTGAGAAAGAGGAATTTGTATACAACATGCCATTTAAAAAAGACAAAACAGATTTATTTACTTCAGAGAGGGAGAGTGCAGGGGACTGGGAGGGACCGAGGAGGAGGGAGAGAGAAACTTAAACAGACTCTACAGTGAGCACAGAGCCCCACCCAGGGTTGGATCTCAGGACCCTGAGCTCATGATCTCAGCCAAAACCAAGAGTTGGATGCTTAGCCAACTGCGCAACTCAGGCACGCCTAAAACACATCTTTTATCAGCTAGAGATTCTTGTTTTTTTGTTGAGCTGGCTCAGTTATGCCAAAGGAAAAAAGCAGTAAGGAAAAGGTTAGTACCATCCAGGAAAGAAAAGCATTGTGTGTCCTTGATGTTCATACAGAAAATAAACACGATGAAGTACACTGAGACATGAATAATGACAGGAAAATGATGTATCACTAAAATCCATCTCTCATCACCTAACCAAAATGATTAAAAATAATAGTGAACAAATAATTCACAAGTAACAACATAAAACCATTTTTAAAAGGTACACAATCTTAAAAAGTGAACATCTGTTACAAGAGGTTGTAACAGATGATCCTATCATGCACTGACAAAGAAGTATACGAGTGGGAGAGAGAAGAAGGTAAGGGGAGGCAAAGCCTGCTGAACTCAGCTGTTGATGGAGAAGCAGCTTGCCTATTGGGCCGATGTATAACTTACACTTGTATGATTAGCCATACACTATGTGACCTTGGAAGGCAGTGTTATACCCAGTAACATACGTGTGCACGTGCATATACATACACACATGCACACTTTTCATTTAATGTGTTTCTGAATTTGCCTTGCACATCTCATTATTTATACCCTTAATATGGGCAAGTTTATTCATTTCTTTCTATTTTTTAGAGAGTGGGGAGAGAGAGGGGGAAGAGGGAGAGAGAGAATCTTAAGCAGGCTCCATGCCCAGTGCGGTGCCTGATGCCACGCTTGACCTCAAAACCTTGAGATCATGACCGGAGCTGAAATCAAAAGTTGGATGCCACCCAGAAATGAACTCCATTCATTTCTATGTGCTCTGATATCATCTGCGGAAATCCTCCTTGATGTTTTGCCAGCTAAGGCTTTTATGGCATCCCCATTCAGACCATACCGTACAGTTACTACAGTATTAACTGTATTCCCTGTCCTGTATATTTTATCCCCATGACTTAAAACTGTAAATGTGTAACTCTTAATCCCCCTCACCAATATCCGTCTTCCTCTAACCCTGCATCTTCTGCCAAACAGTAGTTTGTTTTCTGTAGTTATAAGTCTGTTCTGTTTGTTCATTGGTTAGGATTTTAGATCACGCATGTAAATGAAAGCATATGGTACTTGTCTTTGTCTGACTTCATTTAGCATGATACTCTCTATTTCCATCCATTTTGTCACACATGGTGTTGCAGGATTTTATGTCCCCTTAGTGCCCTCAGTTCTTGGTTATGCCACTTTGAAGAATGAAGAGGTAGACCAGATGAAGAGTGGTGGGCAGCAAAGCAAAGTTTATTGAGCAAGAGTACAAAGCTCCCAGAGAGGGAGGGGGACCTGAGTGGGTTGCCCTCAGAATTTCTAAGTTTAGGGATTTTAATGAGCTCTTTTGTGGAACCTTCTTAAGCAATCAGGGTGTGCTGAGTTGTGCCAATCAGGGCTTTGGTCACCTATTTTGGTTAATATCCATGTGCTGATGATCCATTTTTTGCTGACATTGGGGGGCTTAGGTCTTAACTGTCCCTTGTCCGTGATAGTGGCAAATGCTTTTGTGGTTAATTTTCTTATTTTAAGACATTTTGCAGAAGTCATTTCTGCAAAGGCTGCAAAGCAGAGTGTCTGTGCAGCCCTGTCTCAGCTGCAAACAGGATGTCAGTGCTGTTTTATTTTAGCTGTCCTGAGTCTGTGTTTCCTTGCTGCGAACCCTAGCCCTGACTACCCAACTGTCCAACTAACTCCTAACGATGGCAGGATTTTATTCCTTTTTTTTTTTTTAATAGCTGAGTAATATCCGTTTGTGTGTGTGTGTATCATGTTCTTTATCCATTCATCTCTTAGTGGACACTTAGGTTGCTCACATATCTTACTATTATAAATAATGTTGCAATAAATATGGGGGTGCATATGTTTCTTTGAATTGGTATTTTTATTTTCTTCACATAAATACCTAGAAGTGGAATTGATGAATCATATGGTATTTCTGTTTTTAGTTTTTTGAGGAAGCACTGTTTTACATAGTGGCTATACCAATTTCCATCCCCACGAAGAGTATGCAGGGGCTCCCTTTACTAACTAATCTGACTGCTGTGAGGTGATATCTCATTGTGGTTTGGATTTGCATTTCCCTGATGACTAGTGATTTTTGAGGTGATTTTCATGTACCTGTTGGCTCTCTTGTGTCTTCTTTAGAGAAGTGTCTATTCAAGTCTTCTGCCCATTTTTAATCCTTTTTAAAAAATAATAAGTTGTGTAATGTCTGTATATTTTGGATATTAACCCCTTATCAACCATATATTATTTCCAAACATCTCCTTGCATTTAGTGAGTTGGTTTTTTTTTGGCTGATAAGATTTTTAACTTTCATTCTGTTAATGTAGTATATCCTGGTGATGGATTTGCTGATGTTGACCCATCCTTTCATCTCAGGAATGATTCCCACTTGATTGTGTTATATGATTCTTTCATTGTATTTTTAAAAAATTTTTTAATTTAAATTCCACTTAGTTAACATGCAGTGTAATATTAGTTTCAGGTATACCATTTAGTGATTCATCATTTCCATATATCACGCAGTGCTCCCACAACACGTGCTCTTGTCTTGCTATTACTTTGTTGAGGATTTTTACATCTATGTTCATCAGGGATATTGGCCTGTAATTTCCTTTATTTTTGGTGTCTGTCTGGTTTTGGTATCAGGGTAATGCTGACCTTGTAAAAGGATTTTGGAATCATTATTTCCTGTTCAATTTTTTAAAAAATAATTTGAGAAGTATAAGTAGTAACTCTTCTTAAGATACTTGGTAAAATTTACCTATGAAGAAGCCTACTGCTCCTGGACTTTTGTTTTTTTGAGAGTTTCAAAATTGCTGATTCAATTTTCATTACTTGGAATCAGTCTATTCAGATTTTGTATTTCTTCCTGATTCAGTCTTGGAAGGTTGTGTTTCTAGGAATTCATCCATTTCTGGGTTGTTCATTTTGTTACCATGTAGTTGTTTATAGTGGTCTCTTATATTCCTTTGTATTTCTCTGGTGTCAGTTGTTACTTTTTTAATTTCTCATTTTATTTATTTGGGCCTCTTTTTTCTTGGTGACTCTCCCTAGAGATTTATCACTGTGGATTTTCAAAGAACCACCTTTTAGTTTCATTGATCTTCTGTCTTGTGTTTTTAGTCTCTATTTCATATGACTCTTGAATCACAGATCTGTACTTCTGAAACAAATAATGCAATATATGTTCTGCTCTCATCTTTATCATTTACTTTCTTCTAATGATTTTTTGTTGGTGGTGGTGGTGGTCTTTCTCTAGTTCCTTTAGATGTAAGGTTAGATTGAGGTTTTTCTGGTTTCTTGAGGTAGGCCTGTGTCACTATAACTTTGCTCTTGTAACTGCTTTTGCTACATCCCATAAGTTTTAGGAAAGTTGTGTTTTCATATTTGTGTCAAAGTATTTTTTGATTTCCTCTTCAAATAAGTTCTCTTTTTCTCCTCCCTCTTTTCCTTCTAGAACTCTGATCATGTAAAAGTTAGTATTCTCGATGTTGTTTGAGGGGTCTCTTAAACTATTCTCATCTTTTTGCTATTTTTTTCCCTGATTGACTCTGTCTTCCATATTGCTAATCCATTCTGCTATGTCATAATCTGCTCTTGATCCCCTTAGTGTAATTTTCTATTTCATTTATTGCATTCTTCAGCTCTGTTCCTTCTCTATTATATTTTCTGTCTCTTTTTTGAAGTTCTCTCTGAGTTCATCTGTTTTTCCCTCAAGACTGGTGAACATCTTTATGACCATTATTTTGAACTCTTTATCAGATAAATTACTTATCTCTCTTTCATTAGACTTTTTTTTTTTCCTGTGGTTTTATCTCTTTGATTTGGAACATATTCCTGTCTTACCTTTTAGTTTGACTTTCAGTGTTTCTATGAATTAGGAGGAACATCTCCCTATCAGTCTTGAAGGAATGACCTTCTGTAAGAGTGTCACCTGTGTAGACTGTGTGTGCCCAGTGGCTTTGGTTACCTGGCTAGATCTGGAGTAGGCACAGGCTGTGGGATGCTGGGCTGTGCCATGTGTCTAGTTTGGCAAAATACGTAGAGCTGGACTAGGCATATGGGGGAGGTACCCTGGGGCATACCATGCTGGGGTTGCCTCAGCAGGAGGGCTAGGGCTGCAGTGGGTACAGGTCAGGTCCATCCCTGCATGTGCCATGCCCAGGCCACCGTGGCGGGACAGCTGGGATATATAAATGCTTCAAGTTTATTACATTACAAATAATTCCAGGATACCGTTTGTATAACTACAGATCTCCCTTGTATTCCTACTTATTTTCTCAGGTTGTGTTGAACTTAAGGAAGTTGAATAGTTTCCTAGGATTTTATGAACCTTTTGAGGTTTTGTAGATAAAATGGCAAAATACTCTTCAGAAGGTTTTAATAACTTCATAAAGATTAAACTAATAGGAATGAAAGTAGATTTTTATATATCCATGTGTTGAATTTGTATGAAAGGTCTTGAATGCTCTGAAAGGCATAAATTACTTGCTTCTCTGCGACCTTTTTTCATTTTCGAGATTAGCCACCTCTTACAGTATGGATAATGCTATTCCATCCCATTCACCGTCATCACACTTTTAAGCAGCAATAACGTTGTTAAAATATCATTGAAGCAAAGAGGGTCATTGGTGGTGAAAAGCTGTTATTTAAGTTATTTTACTGTCAGCAAGTTGTCCTTCAAGAGTATTTTCATCCTAAAATTTCTATTCGCATTGGTATGGAAGGCACAGGAAGATGCCTTAGTCCTTAGGTGCACAAGTTTTGTCATCTTGGGCAAGGCCCTTAAAAAAAAAAAGTCTTTCTCTCAGTTTCCTTTTTCTTCTATAATGCTTGATCACATACTGTGAAAATCACCTAGTGTAGTTAGGCTAAAGGAAAATAAGTGAGGGAAGAAAGGGGAGAAAGAGAGAAGAGAGAGAAAAAGAAAGGAAGGAGGGCAGAGACTGAAAGAGAGAGATTAGCAAGAATGTTAAGAATATTGAGGCAAAATCTCTTTATTTTCTTCATGGTTGTCGTCTCTGTATGCAGTGGAGATCCTCCTGGTCAGTGCTGTCTCACTGAGGAGGCACCAAAAGAGAACACCCAACAGAACATAAAGGGTAGCCTCTGTTTATTCTTGCAAAATCTAAAGAAAACCAAAGATATATTGGGATCTATTCTTATAGCTTTTTCATGTTTCTGTTTATACTTAGAAATGTATATAATTAAGTTCACCATTAAAAAAGTAAGCTGTAGGGGCGCCTGGGTGGCTCAGTTGGTTAAGCATCTGCCTTCGGCTCAAGTCATGATCCTGGGGTCCCGGGTTCGAGCCCTGCATCAGATTCCGTACTCACCGGGGAGTCTGCTTCTCCCTCTCTGACTGCCCTGCTCCTGCTCTTTCACTCTCTCTGTCAAATAAATGAAATCTTTAAAAAAGGTAAACTGTATCACATACAGACTTGTAAAAGTTAGGAAACAATTTTAAATGATATACATATTGGGTTACTCATCAGTCACTCATTTTTGAACAATTGCTTCTTTGATTACACTTTATTAGGGCCACCTCATGAAGATTTCAGTTGTTTGTGATAATATACAATGGGTTAACAGGAGTTGTTAAATTATTTTCTATCTTCTGTAAAGTTCAATGAATCTATATCTCCTAGCTCTAAGTTGTATTCTTTTTCTCTCTGGTTTTCACACATGGACTTAAGCCAGTTTGATGTTTACTCAGTGTAATAAAGTAGCTCTTCTGGAAGGTCACATTTGCCTTTTTGACAACAATAACTTTCCAAGTTGAAAGCTCTAGAAGCAGCTTATAAAGCAATTTCCCTTGGTCAACAGTTATTTTTTTTTTAACATCTAAAAGGGCCTCTGGGACCCTAAAATTATTTAATCATTGGAAGAAATTAGCTAGAAAATGTAGACAAATAACCAATTTGTCTTTTTATTGTGTGGAATTTTTTTTTGAATGAATTAATTGGTCAGTTAGTTGTTTGATTTTGTAGGACCAATCTAGCAATAGTTTATAATCAGGGAATTGCAAGAGTTCAAATATATGGTTCACCAAATCTCTGTCATTTTCTCACTTCTTGAGAAATCCTTCATGTGTACACAGCCACAGGATCCTTTCTATCCAACTTTGGCATTTTGAGGCAATTAGCCAGTGATAATACTACCGTGTACTATGATTTCTTGAGCTGAGATACTTCACTGAAATCACTGGGTCAGTGAAGAGGCTTTTGGATCCCTATGCCTGAAAACTAACTTGAGCTGCTTAGTAAAAGCAAAATTAGGGCTATAATGACTCACATGACCCAGGAAGTAGAGAATTTAACCTGGCTAAAAGCATGACAGATTTAAGGTACTCATAACCCAACTTCACAAAATCGCTCTCAGCGTTCATCTGTGTAGAGAGCTTTTTACATATGGCTAGAGAAAATGGTCATCAGCCAGTTTAAAAATAAATGGTCCTTACCGTTCATGGGTTAAGAGGGTGGGCTTCTTTGATTTTTTTTTTTTTCTTCTGGATCTTATGACCCTCTCAACAATACCTTTAGTAGAGGTAGGGTGTTGGGTGGGATGTCATGTTGGACATGCCAACTTGAAGAAAGGGTGGTTTCCAGAGTAAATGTGTTAATGTTATTAGATTATAAGGGAAGATTTGCTGGAAAAACTGAACAATAGCTACCTTAGCAACTCTGATATTTGGTACTACATCTGAAAGCTTGAATTGGTGTGACATCTTTACTTAGCCCTTTTTCTTGAAACCAAAAAAAAAAAAAAAGTTACAGGGATGTTTTCTCATTAAAATTGGAGTGACTGAAGAGTTGCCACTGTGCTAATGAAGCTGAAAGGAAAGCAATTAAAAATCCAAAGATCTGAGAAATGACATCCATTAAACCTTCATTATACTGCTATTAACTAAGGGAGTTTATTATGTCACACAGTAGATGTTTGAGATGATCACTTTGGAAAAGCTAAAATTGCCTTATTTACCTGTATTTATTTTCTTATATTTACCATAGATCCGTTACTTTAATTTTTAAAAATGTTAGTCACAAGTTGTATTTAATTTTGTTACAGATGTTTCCAACCATATCTCATATAAAGAAATTACAGATGTAAACACTCAAAAATTAGCTTTACATCGATAGCAATATGTATAGCTGGATCTGTAAGTTGTACCATTTTTTCACACTTAAATGTAATGTGATCACTGCTCTAACTTTTCCTTAGCCTAGTTGACGTGGAATTAAAGAATGTGGACCATATTAAATGGGACCATATTAAGCATCAATACATACCTTCCCCCCCCCAAAAAAAATGGGATTACTTAATAGCAACACCTTAGGAAAACAACACTACCTATGAAGCCACATGGTGTCAGATTTTGAACTCCAGAAATGGTTGGGAGTGAAAAAGGTGTAGTTGATTCTTTAGTATACTGAAACAAATATTGAGGCACAGACTATTTGTTCGTAAAATTAGAAGTTGTAAGGTGAATTGGAAAATATTTCTGCTGCATTTACCTCTACTTTAAGGAAAGAGCACATTCATAGGTCACCTATCCAATTTAGACTTCTACTTTCTTGGTCATCTTATCTTTAGATCCCAAACTCTTTTCCTGGGCTAGCTTCTTTCCCTCCAGGCTTCAACTCTTCTCTGTGGTTGGCATCATGGTCCCCAACCATTTGAGAAACAAAAAAAAGAAAACATTTTTGAAAAGAAGAGCCTCATCAGTCTTAGAGAATTTATTTTACCTTGATAATTTCATACCATTGGCTCTTAGAAATACAGTACAATTGCTTCTGCCTGCCCAGGGTCACTGAAATGCAGAAATTAAGGATATTAGCTTTGGAGTCGCACACATTTGAATATTTAGCAGTGTTTTGATACTGAGTAAATTAAGTTTCTGATACTTTCTTCTTGTATGAATAAATGCAGTATTAATAGAATTACAACCTCATAGATGTGTAAACACTCAATAATTAATTGCTTGACATTAATAGCTATAATAGCATTTTGCCTCTCAGATCAGGAATGCCTAAATTTCAGGGGCACAAGTAGTAGATGCATAATATGATAATCTTCAGCCCTATTGCTTAATGTTCTCAGATTAAGATGCTTTGTTAAGCAAAAGCATTATCCAGGGCACCAAAGAATAATCTAAAAGTGTGCCCTATCCCAACTTCTTTTCATATAGTACCAAGCATGTATAAGACATTAACTATCCTTTCCATTTCAATTTTCTATCATGATTTATTTAATAGAACTAAACTCCATTAATTATCAGGGCCTATACTTTCAAGGAACCCAGCGTAATCACTTTCTATAACTTCCAGCTTGTATCTAACACCCTATTCCTGTTGAGTACCAACTATAAAGAGACCTCTGACCCATGGTTATAATGCAGCTATACCCTATTTTGTATTACTGGATTTCCTCAGGAGAATCTTCCCTGACCAGCTTTCTCCTTTACCTCACCCATCCAGGCAAACTCAAGTATGGGCCATATCTATACATTGTGTTGAGTCTTTTACTATCTGGCTATTTTTAATGAAGTCTAGTTTTTGTGTCCACTTTGGATTCTCTGGGGTGGGCCTTCTAACTTGCTTTAGGATAAAGACATTTGCCTAGATCAGATTATCCCTACACCTTTTCCAAAATTGATCCTATGCGATGAGCATAGAAAATACATATAACCTACCTTGACAAAGTAACTAGATGATAAGCTCTACACCTCAGCTTCTAAGTTTAAGTGGAAAAATGAAAACCTGAGATCAGCAGAGTCAGGGTCACTTCCTCCAGAGGGTTGTGAGTCTGATGGTAGAGGCACGGAAGAACAGGGGACAGTAAGGCCTTAGGAGTAGAAGAAGTCAGACAACTTCTGTAAAGGTTTACTTCCTGAAGAAGGTAGTTCTATTCAACATCAGAACTCCTGTGCCCATCCCCAAGAAGGCACAGTTCTGAGCCATCATAGTGGACAAATTAAAAGGAAAATGTGTGGCACAGAGGGTTTCCTTGGGAGAAGCAGCAGATATTGAAGGAATGGAACAAACCAGCTAAGGTTAAGGACTCTGAAAATACAGTAGAGAAAACCAACAATAACAACAGCATTTAACTATTGGAACTGTCAGCTTCTGAAGGAACCCATAGGAGAAAATCACTCATCAAGGAGAAGAAGCAACAATCACAGAAATGTTGGCATTTGTAGACAAGAATTTTTTTTTTATTAACATATAATGTATTATTTGTTTCAGGGGTACAGGTCTGTGATTCATCAGTCTTGCACAATTCACAGCACTCACCATAGCACATACCCTCCCCAATGTCTATCACCCAGCCACCCCATCCCTCCCACCCCCCACCACTCTAGCAACCCTCAGTTTGTTTCCTGAGATTAAGAGTCTCTTATGGATTGTCTCCCTCACCAGTTTTATCTTGTTTCATTTTTCCCTCCCTTCCCCTATGATGTTTTTTCTTCTTTCTAAAATTCCTCCTATCAGTGAGCTCAAATGATATTTGTCTTTCTCTGATTGACTTGTTTTGCTTAGCATAATTCCCTCTAGTTCCATCCACATCATTGCAAATGGCAAGATTTCATTTTTTGATGGCTGCATATTATTTCATCGTGTGTGTGTGTGTGTATATCACATCTTCTTTATCCATTCATCTGTTGATGGACAGCTTGGCTCTTTCTATAGTTTGGCTATTGTGGACATTGCTGCTATAAACATTGGGTCACATAACCCATCGGATCAGTACATTTGTATCTTTGGGGTAAATACCCAGTAGTGCAATTGCTGGGTCATAGGGTAGCTCTATTTTCAACTTTCTGAGGAGCCTCCATAATATTTTCCAGAGTGGCTGCACCAGCTTGCATTCCCACCAGCAGTGTAGGAGGGTTCCCCTTTCTCCACATCCTCACCAACATCTGTCATTTCCTGACTTGTTAATTTTAGCCATTCCGACTGGTGTGAAGTGGTAACTCATTGAAGTTTTGATTTGGATTTCCCTGCTGCTGAGTGATGTTGAACACTTTTTCATGTGTCTGTTGGCCATTTGGATGTCTTCTTTGGAAAAGTGACTGTTCATGTCTTCTGCCCAATTCTTGATTGGATTATTTGTTATCTAGGTGTTGAGATTGATAAGTTCTTTATATATTTTGGATACTAGCCCTTTATCTGATACATCATTTGCAAATATCTTCTCCCATTCTGTCGGATGTCTTTTGGTTTCGTTGACTGTTTCTTTTGTGGTGCAAAAGCTTTTTATCTTGATGAGGTCCCAATAGTTCATTTTTGCCCTTGCTTCCCTTGCCTTTGGTGATGTTTCTAGGAAGAAGTTGCTGTGGCTGAGGTCGAAGAGGTTGCTGCCTGTGTTCTCCTCAAGGACTTTGATGGATTCCAGTCTCACAATGAGGTCTTTCATCCAATTTGAGTCTATTTTTGTATGTGGTGTAAGGAAGTGGTCCAGTTTCATTCTTCTGCATGGGGCTGTCCAATTTTCCCAACACCATTTGTTGAAGAGACTGTCTTTTTTCCATGGGACATTCTTTCCTGCTTTGTCAAAGATGAGTTGACCATAGAGTTGAGGGTCCATTTCTGGGCTCTCTATTCTGTTCCATTGATCTATGTGCCTGTTTTTGTGCCAGTACCATACTGCCTTGATGATGACAGCTTTGTAATAGAGCATGAGGTCTAGAATTGTGAGGCCACCAGCTTTGCTTTTCTTTTTTAACATTCCTCCGGCTATTCGGGGTCTTTTCTGGTTCCATATAAATTTTAGAATTATTTGTTCCATTTCTTTGAAAAAAGTTGTATAGATTGTTCTAGGTAGCATAGATATTTTCACAGTATTCTTCCAGTCCATGAGCCTGGAAAGTTTTTCCATTTCTTTGTGTCTTCCTCAAGTTCTTTCATCAGTATTCTATAGTTGTCTGAGTACAGATTCTTTGCCTCTTTGGTTAGATTTATTCCTAGGTATCTTATGGTTTTGGGTGCAATTGTAAATGGGATCAATTCCTTAATTCCTCTTTCTTTTGTTTCGTTGTTGGTGTAGAGAAATGCAACTGATTTCTGTGCAATGATTTTATATCCTGCCACTTTACTAAATTCCTAGGAGTTATAGCAGTTTTGTGGTGAAGTCTTTTGTTTTTTCCACATAAAGTTTCATACCATCTGCAAAGAGTGAGAGTTTGACCCCTTCTTTGCTGATTCGGATGTGTTTTATTTCTTTTTGTTGTCTGATTGCTGAGGCTAGGACTTCTAATACTATGTTGAATAGCCGTGGTGATAGTGGACATCCCTGCTGCGTTCCTGACCTTGGGGGGAAAGCTCTTAGTTTTTCCCCATTGAGAATGATATTTGCTGTGGGTTTTTCATAGATGGCTTTTATGATATTGAGGTATGTACCCTCTAGCCCTATACTCTGAAGAGTTTTAATCAAGAAACGATGCTGTACTTTGTCAAATGCTTTTTCTGCATCTATTGAGAGGATCATATGGTTCTTGTTCTTTCTTTTACTAATGTATTGTATCACATTGATTTGTGGATATTGAACCAACCCTGCTGCCCAGGGATAAATCCCACTTGGTCGTGGTGAATAATCCTTTTAAAGTACTGTTGGATCCTATTGGCTAGTATTTTGGTGAGAATTTTTGCACCCATGTTCATCAGATATATTGGTCTATAGTTCTCCTTTTTGTTGGGGTCTTGGTCTGGAGTTGGGATCAAGGTAATGGTGGCCTCATAAAACGAGTTTGGAAGTTTTCCTTTCATTTCTATTTTTTGGAACAGTTTCAGGAGAATAGGTATTAATTCTTTAAATGTTTGGTAGAATTCCCCTGGGAAGCCATCTGGCCCTGGGCTCTTGTTTGTTGGGAAGTTTTTTATTACTCCTTCAATTTTCTTAGTGGTTATGGGTCTGTTCAAGTTTTCTATTTCTTTCTGGTTCAATTTTGGTAGTTTATACCTCTATAGGAATGCATCCCTTTCTTTCAGATTGTCTAATTTGCTGGCATAGAGTTGCTCATAATACGTTCTTATAATTGTTTGTTTTTCTTTGATGTTGGTTGTGATCTCTCCTCTTTCATTCATGATTTTATTTATTTGGGTCATTTCTCTTTTCTTTTTGATAAGTCTGGCCAGGGATTATCAATCTTATTATTTCTTTCACAACCAGCTCCTGTTCTGCTGTTCTTTTGGTTTCTATTTCATTGATTTGTGCTCTGATCTTAATTATTTCTCTTCTCCTGCTGGGTTTAGGCTTTATTTGCTGTTCTTTCTCCAGCTCTTTGAGCTGTAGGGTTAGGTTGTGTATTTGAGACCTTTCTTGTTTCTTGAGAAAGGCTTGTATTGCTATATACTTTCCTCTTAGGACTGCTTTTGCTGCATTCCCAAAGATTTTGAAGAGTTCTGTTTTCATTTTCATTGGTTTCCATGAATTTTTTAAATTCTTCTTTAATTTCCTGGTTGACCCATTCATTCTTTAGTAGGATGCTTTTCAGCCTCCATGTATTTGAGTTCTTTCCAAGTTTCTTCTTGTGATTGAGTTCTAGTTTCAAAGCATCATGGTCTGAAAATATGCAGGGAATGATCCCAATCTTTTGGTACTGGTTGAGACCTAATTTGTGACCCAGGATGTGATCTATTCTGGAGAATGTTCTATGTGCACTAGAGAAGAATGTATATTCTGTTGCTTTGGGATGGAATGTTCTGAATATATCTGTGAAGTCCATCTGGCCAGTGTGTCATTTAAAGCCTTTATTTGCTTGTTGATCTTTTGCTTAGATGATCTGTCCATTTCAGTGAGGGGGTTGTTAAAGTCCCCTACTATTATTGTATTGTTTTCAATGTGTTTCTTTGATTTTGTTATTAATTGGTTTATATAATTGGCTGCTCCAAGGTTGGGGTGTAGATATTCAAAGTTGTTAGGACTTCTTGTTGGATAAACCCTTTAATATGATATAGTGTCCTTTCTCATCTCTTAGTATACTCTTTGGTTTAAAATCTAATTTGTCTGATATAAGGATTACCACCTCAGCTTTCTTTTGATGTCCATTAGCATGGCAAATGGTTTTCCACCCCCTCACTTTCAATCTGAGGGTGTCTTTGGGTCTAAAATGAGTCTCTTGCAGACAGCATATTGATGGGTCTTGTTTTTTTTTTTTTTATCCAGTCTGATACCCTGTGTCTTTTGATTGGGGCATTTAGCCCATTTACATTCAGGGTAACTATTGAAAGATAAGAATTTAGTGCCATTGTATTGCCTGTAAGGTGACTGTTACTGTATATTGTCTGTGTTCCTTTCTGGTCTGTGATACTTTGAGGCTCTCTCTTTGCTTAGAGGACCCCTTTCAATATTTCTTATAGGGCTGGTTTCATGTTTGCAAATTCCTTTAGTTTTTCCTTGTCCTGGAAGCTTTTTATCTCTTTATTTATTTATTTATTTATGATTTTAATTTATTTGACACAGAGAGAGACACAGCAAGAGAGGGAACACAAGCAGGGGGAGTGGGAGAAGGAGAAGCAGGCTTCCCACTGAGCAGGGAGCCCAATGCGGGGCTCGATCCCAGGACCCTGGGATCATGACCTGAGCCAAAGGCAGAAGCTTAATGACTGAGCCACCCCGGTGCCCCATCTCCTCTTATCTTCAATGACAGCCTAGCTGGATATAGTATTCTTGGCTGCATATTTTTCTCATTTAGTGCCCTAAATATATCATGCCCATCCTTTTTGTCCTGCCAGGTCTCTGTGGATAGGTCTGCTGCCAATCTAATGTTTCTACTGTTGTAGGTTAGAGACCTCTTGTCCTGAGCTGCTTTCAGGATTTTCTCTTTGTCTCTGAGACTCGTAAGTTTTACTATTAGATGTTGGGGTGTTGACCTATTTTTATTGATTTTGTGAGGGGTTCTCTGTGCCTCCTGGATTTTGATGCCTGTTTCCTTCACCAAATTAGGGAACTTCTCCACAGTAATTTGCTCCGATATACCTTCTGCCCCTCTCTCTCTTTCTTCTGGGATCCCAATTATTCTAATATTGTTTAGTCTTACGGTACCACTTATCTCTCGAATTCTCCCCTCGTGATCCAGTAGTTGTTTCTCTCTTTTTCTCAGCTTCTTTATTCTCCAACATTTGGTCTTCTATATCACTAATTCTCTCTTCTGCCTCATTTATCCTAGCAGTTAGAGCCTCCATTTTTTATTGCACCTCATTAATAGCCTTTTTGATTTTGACTTGGTTAGATTTTAGTTCTTTCACTTCTCCAGAAAGGGATTCTCTAGTATCTTCTATGCTTTCTTCAAGCCCACCTAGTATCATTATAATCATCATTCTGAACTCTAGTTCCAACATCTTACTAATGTATTCATTAGGTCCCTGGCTGTTGGTACTGCCTCTTGTTCTTTTTTTTTTTTTTTTTTGAGATGAGTTTTCTCTTTTATCATTTTGTCCAGAGAAGAATAGATGAATGAGAACAAAATGCTAAAGGGGTAACAATGACCCCAGAAAAATATACACTAAACGAACCAGTAGAGACCCAAAACTGGGGGGAAAAGAAAGAAAGAAAAAAAAATCAGGCTGGTGAATAGAACAGAGTCATACACTAGGTTTTGGGTGTGTTTTGGTCTATTAGAAGAAACTGCCTCCCAAAATTTTAAAGAAGGAAAAACATATAGGTACAAAAATAAGGGTAAATGCAATGAAGGGATGGGATATGACTATAAAGGTGAAAAATAAAAAATATTAAATTGATAAGTTGGTTGAAATAGAAAAAAATTAAAAATAAAAAGAATGCAATCAGGTGGAAGCCTAGAACAAAGCCATATACTAGATTTAGGGTATATTTTGGTCTTTTAGAAGAAACTGTATCCCAAAATTTTAAAGAAGGAGAAACATACACACACACACACACACACACACACACACACAAAATAAGGTTAAATGCAATGAAGGGATAGAATATGACTATAAAAATGAAAATTAAAAAAGATTTTGAAAAAGGAATTGACAAGATGTTGAGAAAGGAAAGAATAAAATTCAAAAAAATAGAAAAAGGAAAAAATAGAAAATTAAAAACATTAACTGAAAAACTAAAGAATCATGGGATAAAAGCCATGAATTCTATGTGCTGTATTCCCCTGGTGCTGGAGTTCTGCTGTTCTTGTTGATCGGTAAACTTGGTCTTGCCTGGCTGTTCTTGCTGATCTTCTGGGGGAGGGGCCTGTTGCCGTGGTTTCCAAATATCTTTGCCAGAGGCAGGATTGCCCCACCCTTGCGGGGGGCCAGGGTAAGTAATCTGCTTGGGTTTGCTCTCGGTAGCTTTTGTTCCCTGCAAGCTTTCCATATAGCTTTGGAAGATGAGAGTGAAAATGGCGGCCTCCCAATCTCCACCCGGAGGAGCCGTGAACTCAGGGCCCCACTCCTCAGTGCGCCCCCAGAGAAAAGCAGTCACTCCCTTCTCCCTGGTCTCTGGCTGCACTCCATCCTCGCCTGGCCTGTGACTGAGCATTTCTGTCTCTTGCACATGACCGAATGTGGAGTCTCCAAACCCAGCAGATCCCTGTGGTGCACTCGTGCGCCACTCCTCCTGGGGCAGGAAGGGGAGTCTCCCTGGATCTGCCCCTCGTTGGGTCCCTGCTGGAAGAGCAGTGGCCCGACTGTGCCGTGGATCACAGTTTATGGCAACCCCGAGCTGAAAGCCCACTCTTCGGCTCTGTCTCTGCAGCCGGCTTCCCCGCTCCGATACCTGGGAGCTGTGTCACACTCAGGCACCCCCGGTCTTTCTGTGACCCCGAGGGTCCTGGGACCACACTGTCCCAGTGAGGGTTCCACCCCCTGCTTAGCCACTGGAGCGACGTCCCTCAGCGGAGCAGACTTCTAAAAGTTCTGATTTTTTGCTCAGCTGCTCTATCATTTGCTGGTATCGGCTGATGGAGGCTCCCTCCCCCGTGATTTGTCTTCCCCATATATCGCCTCGGATTCACTTCTCCACACACACGTCCTACCTTCCAGAAAGTGGTCGCTTTTCTGATTGCTGCTATTCTTTTCTTTGATCTGTTGAGTTCGTAGGTGTTCAGAATGGTTTGATCCCTATCTAGCTAAATTCTTGGGACCAGATGAAATTCAGGTCTCCTACTCCTCTGCCATCTTGCTCCTCCCCCTGTAGACATAAATTTTTAACAGTTATTGCACATATATTTTATATGCTCAGATTTCAAAAGGAAATGTGAACATAATGAGACAAGTAGATGATACAGGAAAAAGAATCAAATGGAAATTCTAGACCTGAAATTGACAGTATTGAAAAGGGAATTTTTAGTAGGTCATAATAACGAGTAAGGGTGGTAGAAGAGATCATGCAAACATTAGTCAGTAGAAGGCTAGTGTGGGTATATCAACATCAACTAGGTCACATAGGAGGGTGTTTATAATAATTTATTCTGTATGTTTAATATAGTTTTCTATGTATATGTAATATTTAGAATACAAAAAATTAAACGTGCACTGAAAATACTAGTCAATGAAATTAAACAGGAGAAAGCAATTCAATATATAACAAATATGAAGAAAAAGGTGAAAGTAACTCTTAAGAGACAGCTTTTTTATTTAGTTGGAAAACTGAAAGAAATCATTGGAAAAACTACTACAGCTATGAGAAAATTCATTAAGGGTGCAGGATATGAATTAAATCTCTCTTTATGTGTAAAAACACTCAACTAGATGACACAGTGAAAAGAGAAGACCCCATTTTCAGTAATAAAAATATGAAATACAGTAGTAAGAAATATGTTAAGCTTACAGGAAGAAAATGGTATAAGTAGATCCTAAGAAACAGTAGTGGGCCTGAGCAAATCTTGAATAGCTGAGTAACACTCATCTAAAACACCTAAGATATTAAAATCTAAGGTGAAGCCTCAATAATAAAATTTCTGTGTATGACACAGATATATGGACAAGTTAGTATCAAAGAATCTAAAATCTAAATAGAAAGCCCAGTGAGTAGGAAATTTAGTATGCAATATGGATGCTGTTTCAAATCAATGAGAAAGCAGTAGACTTTTTAATAAATGGTGTTGTAGTGTTGGGTCACATACATAGCTCTTTATAAAATGTTACCTCACATTGCATTATAGGGTCATTTCCACATGATCTGAAATTTAAAAATGTAAATGTAAACCATGTCATTATAAAACAACATTGGTTGAATTCTTCTATGACCTTGGAGTGAAAAAAAATTTATTTAAATTTCAGAAAACAGTGCAAGAAACTAGTAATTATTTTGAATATATAATTCAAATATTTTTATAAAATAAGGAAATACAAAGTTACAGGAAGTTAATTGCTATTTCTATGACAGGCAAAAGGTCAGTCTCACAAACTCATTCAAACCTCCTTGTTCTCAAGTAAAAAACGTCCAAGCTCCTGATAACACAATGGTCAAACACATTAAAAGCTTACTTAAAGAAATGCCAATAACCTATAAGCCTGGGAAAACAATGCTCAGATTTACCATTGATAAGAGAAAATTAAAACAACACTTAAAATGTTTTCTCATCACTCAAGGTGGTGAAAATCAGACAGTTTTACACCAAACTTAGGAGAAAAGAGATCATTTTATTTATCACTATATGGATGGTATTTGACAATGTCTTTCCACTTCAAAGCATGCATGTTTTTTACAACTCTAAAATCAGATTGTGTTTTGTGTATGATACATCTTTCTGTTGGGTAGCAGGCTGGTCATGTCTTAATTATCATTAGTGTAATTATCATGTACCATAACATACAGTGACCTTTTTTTAAGTTTTTATTTTAATTCCAGTTAAATAGTGTAATTTTAGTTTCAGGTGTACAATATAGTGATTGAACATTTCTAAACAACACCCAGTGCTTGTCACAAGTGCCCTCCTTACTCCCTATGTCACCCATCCGCTCACCTCCCTCCTCTCTGATAACCTTCAGTTTATTCTATGTAGTTGAGAGTCTGTTTCTTGGTTTGCCTCTTTTTTTTTTTCCCTTTGCTCATTTGTTTTTTTTCTTAAATTCCACATATGAATGAAATCATATGGTGTTTGTCTTTCTCTGAATTATCTCTCTTAGCATAATATTCTAGCTCTATCCCTGTTGTTGCAAATGGCAAGATTTTCTTTTTTATGGCTGAAGATTACTCCATTGTATATGTATGCCCCTTGTTTATCCACTCATCAGTTGACACTTAGGCTGTTTCCATATTTGGCTTTTCTAGATAATGCTGCTATAAACATTGGGTGCACGTATCCCTTTGAATTAGTATTTTCGTATTCTTTGGGTAAATACCTAGTAGTGCATTTGCTGGGTTGTAGGGTAGTTCTATTTTTAACTTTTTGAGGAACCTCCATACTGTTTCACAGAGGTTGCATGAGTTTGCATTCCCATCAGCAGTGCACAAGGCAGGGGTTCCTTTTTCTCCACGTTCTTGCCAACACTGGTTTTAGTGTTTCTGATTTTACCCAGCCTGACAGGTCTGAGGTGATAATCACAGCTTATTGTGGTTTTCATTTGCATTTCTCTGATCAGAGATGTTGAACATCTTTTCATGTGTCTAGCCATCTGTCTGCCTTGTTGGAAAAATGTGTATTCATGTCTCCCGCCCATTTTTAATCGGATTATTTGGGTTTTTTTTGATATTGAATTTTAGAAGTTCTTTATATATTTTGGATACTACCCCTTTACCAAATGTCATTTGCAAATATCTCTCCTATTGCATAGGTTGCCTTTTAACTTTGATTGTTTCCTTTGCTGTGCAGAAACTTTATTTTGATGTAGTCCCATTAGTTTATTTTTACTTTTGTATCCCTTGGCTCAGGAGGCATATCTCAAAAGAAGCTGCTGTGATGGCATATTGACATTTTTTTAAAGATTTTATTTATTTATTTGACAGAGACACAGCGAGAGCAGGAACACAAGCAGGGGGAGTGGGAGAGGGAGAAGCAGGCTTCCTGCGGAGCAGGGAGCCCGATGCGGGGCTCGATCCCAGGACCCTGGGATCATGACCTGAGCTGAAGGCTGACGCTTAATGACTGAGCCACCCAGGCGCCCCACATATTGACATTTTATTAGTTTTTTTTCATCATCTAAATCGAGTTATATGCAGATTTGATAGCACACAGGTTGGAGTTGGACACATTAGCAAAGCAAGTGAGGGCAAAAGAAATTGCCAAATTTATCAGTATGATTGAAGACTTTTAAAGCAGTAATAGGCTAGTGTGACTGATGTACACATTATTCAGAATCATCTCTGAGATAGTGTGCATCAATTTATAAAAACTTTCTGGTGAACTTGAGTAGGAATTGTAAGTTTTCTTAAACAGTAATATACCCAAGTGGGTTCCAGTCCCTTGGATTTAAAATCCAGAGATAATTGCCACTATGTAAAGAAATGTTGGGTTTGACAATAAATGTTGCAAAAGGGCAGTATAGGATAAAACAACACAAAGTTGGAAGACCCTGAGTTAAAAAGTGATTCAGAGTAGGGCTGTAAGTGTGACACATTTTAGAAATAGCTTAAATTATTTAACTTTTAATTTCTGTTTTATACAAGAACAGTTTTGAATATATATGCTTTATTAACATGTCTTCATCTCCAACTTGTGTTTCTCTGTTCAGATCATTTTCTTTTTAACTTTTTGAGTATAGTTGATACACGGTGTTGCATTAGTTTCAAGTGTACAACATAGTGATTCAGCTTCTCTGTTATACTATGCTCAACAGACAAGAATATAAGTAAACATGCTTAAAGACACAGAAATGCTAACATACTTATGTTGATTTCAATCTTGCTGTCATTCTGTAACTATTTCATGTATGTTGCATGAGAAACATGCTATTTTGGAATCAAATTTCTATGTGAAAGACAATAGATACACTTATACAACAAAAATAATAATCAAAACCCTGAAATGTTGAATTTGAACTGGAAGTATGTTAGACATTATATTTCCTGGCCTGACTGCCAGAAAAGTTAGAAGCAATGAGACTGACTGACAATAAACTCTTGTCCCTAATTACTGATAAATTCCACGCTTAATAAGAAGAACCAGCACTTCTTGAAGAAATGACAGCCTTCAGTTCTTGACAGGGAATGGTAAGAAGGGCCTTAACATTCTGTGAGAAAAGCAAAAGACAAGCAAATAAAAATATACTGCTAAAAAAAACCATAAGAGCCAGCTTGAACTCCTCCCTACTGGTCAACTTTAAAACTACCTAAACATCAAACACAGAAGTACTTCAGCTGCTCGAAACACACTAAATATATGAAAAATCCATGTCTACAATTTTGTTCAAAAAGAGAAAGTAAATAGTAAACAATGACAACAAATACTTGCTACCATTAAAAATGACCCACTTCCTCGCTCTCTGAAAATTGGTTAGGGGGAAGAATTATACATTAATCCTGACTTTCCTATGGGAAACATTTTCATGGTTAAAATCATGTAATGGCTGAGAAGAGTCTATACTGAAGAACAACAGTGGATAAATATAGAATGATACACACACACACACACACACACATATAAAATTTCCCACTTTTTTTAAAATTTCTAAAACAGTCATTTGAGAGGGATCTTCAACATACGCTAAGTCCATGGGGTAAAATGTTCAGGGCAAACCTGGGTTGTCCAAATTCTCATTCCTTAGATTACTTGGTGTATAAAGAGTGAACCTAAGTTTGCATGGAGAGCCATAACTGTCACTCTTTGAAGTCAGAGATGAATCTCATCATCACTAATCCTGGGAGAACAGAACATGTCAGGTCTCCTAATGTGACGGAATCTAAAATATACAGCATCATCTCTTAAAGTGATCTTGTCAAAATCATTTTAACTTGAGTCTGCTTGAGTCTTTAGATAAAACATGTATTTTGCCAGTAATAAAAGAAGTTGGGATTGTCAAATCCCACCCTGAGGAACAATCAGATCAACGCAGAAGGTGGGAAACATCCATAAAACAAAACATTGCCATGTCAAAGGAAGACTCCTCTGGATTAAAAAGGCAACCTAAAGGATTGGGCTAAAGGATAATGATCTATTCAAGCAGCTGTAAATGATATTGGGAAAATAGAGAAAATATGAATATGGATTGGATATTAGATATAATTAAAGAATACTTGCTGCTTTTGTTAGGTCTGATGACCATGTCTCCGTTAGATAAATGAGTTCTTATTTTTAAAAGATTCACAGAAGAGTATTCATTGTTGAAATGTAATGTTGCCTGCAATTTATTTTAAAGTACTTTTAAAAAATAGCTGAAGCAAATAGTTTTTAATTTGTCAAGGTAATATGCATACAACTTTTCATCTTATTCTGCATTAACTCTTTATTTTAAACATTTCTGTAATAGGAAAAACAAAAAGATTCGCTGGAGTTCTTACTGCTTTTTGTACCTTTCTTCACCCTTCCACATGAACTCTGGTTGAAAGGAACCTGAACTCCTTCCATAAAGACAACTACTAGAACTCAGACATGTAGATGGCTCCTATAAGGGAAAACAAAAACAAAAACGTTTAAGTTTAAAGTGATTTTTATGATTAAAGACAAGGACTTGTCTTAAATAACTGAAATATTAAAAAATATTTTCATAGATATCAGAATATTTAACTTTTTGTCAGTGTTTCAAAAAGATGGGATTGGCAGCTACCTTGGATAATGAATATTTAGATGGCTGAGAATTGTTAGTTTGAAATTTTTATTGAATCTATAAAATTATTACTCATATGTTTTCTTAAATATACTCAAATGTTTTTTTAAAAGATTTATTTTTTTTAAAGATTTGTTTATTTACTTTACAGAGCGCATGAGCAAGGGGAGGGGCAGAGTGAGAGAGAAAATCTCAAGCAAACTCCCCTCTGTGTGGACCCCCACGTGCGGGTTTAATCCTACAATCCTGAGACCATGACCCAAGTGTAAATCGAGAGTCAGACGCTTAACCAACTGAGCCACCCAGACACCCCTCAAATGCTTCTTTAAACTCGTTTTGCATTTATTTGACAACCCTACCAGTTTTGCAGTGAATATGGACTTCTTTCTTTTCCCTAATGCCTTTCTCCTTCCTCTTTGATCTTATAGGGGATAGAGAGAAATTTAATGAATAATATCAGTATAAGAAATTAGATTATAACCAGTATAATTAATGTGTTTTAATCATTAAAAAATAGTTGTAGTGTGTATAGATATGGAGGTTTTCACTAAATTGAATTAAATATAAAGTCATTAAATAAATCAAGTCCCCTCAGATTGCCATTTAGCTAACCCATTCTGTGTCAAATAAGGCAGTTAAACTCATGACTTTGAAATTTGTGGGATGAGATGAAGATCTCTGACTATCACCCCCACTCTGGCTATTAGATCTCATAAGGTCTTATGTTTGTGCACAACAGATGAAACATAATTGACAAGGGCCTTAGGAAAAAGTCAATTGTTTCAAAGGCGGGGGGAAGGTACAACATAACACAGAGGTAAAATCAAATAAAATACAGATTTGAAATTGGCAGGGAAAAATTAATACAACAGCTGCACAGTGGAAAAGATGATTTAATGGCTTGTGTTATTACAATTACTCTAGTATTAGAAGGGATATTTTGGTGCAATATTAAAAATCATAGCAAGCAATATTGGAACTTATTCTTTAAAGATAAATATTAAGGAAATGTATCTTATTAAATTCAACTGTAGAAACCACAGAAGCTCAATATGTCATCAAAATAAAAAGACATTATTCACTAATGCAAATTAAGAATTTAAATCAGAAACTTAAGTTTTTATACAAGTAAAAAGGATAATGTAATCCTGGATATATACTAGCTGTTACATATTTTCATCAAGATGATTATGAAGTTTAATTGCAAATTGGTATGCAACTAATATTAGGATAATTGAGTAGCATGCAGATATGATACATTTAGATCCTTACCTCTTATATAAAAACAACTTCCAGATGGAGCACGTGTTTTAAATGCCAAAAAAGAAATCAGGAAATAATTTATTCTATTACCTTGCAGGAGAGAAACCTTTCTGATTATATCACAGCCTGGGAGAAATGTAAGGCTATGTGAAGGAGGTGGTCAGCAGCTGGCTTGAAGTCTAGTCCCTCCTTTTACCAAGGGGTTGCCCTCAGGAATGAAAGAAGGCAAGTGACCTGGACAGATCTTGAAAGTACATGGGTGACAGACCTGTTAGCAAATACACTAATGGGATTTCTGTGGTACAGATGGTCCTACCCTCCCCTGTGTTATAGTGGTATGTAATTGGTCTGTCTCGATTATTATTGGCAAATAAATATGGAGCCCATATAATTATGGGTCATGAAAACCACTGTTATTTACACTGTCAGAGTGTAAAACACTGATATGTGGTGACAAAGACACCTTCTGTGTAAATGATGTGATGACATACGTAACTTGAAGCCCTCAGATATTAATTAATATGACCTAGACAAAGAACACATAATAAAGAAAGGACCTAGGGGGTTCTCTTGGTGAGTCAACTACATCAGGCTCTGCTCTAGTCTTCCTGTAAATTATTAGTAGAACTTGATAATGGGAAGAATCTCTAATTTGTGCTGATCTAGGCAGGCCAGGGGCTTGAATTGGTGTCTCCCTGAGAGGCTGTCCTCAATGATATTGAGCCTCAAACCACTTTTTCTGAAGCCACTAATTCCCACTCTGATGCAAAATGTCTTACTTAGTCATCATTCCAGATCGTTGTCTTTCCAAAGACAGGATGCTTTTAGGAAGATTTATATGTAATATAATATTTTTAAGTTTCCATAGCCCAAGTTTTGTATGAATTTCTCCATGTACCTTTTCCTGAAGTAGAATTTTAGCAGAATTGTCTAATGCCAAAGTCCATGTTAGTTCTTCTCTACATGTGATGGAAATTGCCCAGTACAAATTGTCATTTCTTCCCCACCATGTCCAATGTGTATGGCTGACATCATGGTGAATGTCTGGCATGTTTTGCTACTAATCAATCCCATTCTAGCTTACAACCCAGATAAATGGTGCTTTAACATTTCAGGAAACCCTATTGATCTATACAGTTCAGTACTCAGAATGAGTTGTGTTTATTCATAGTTATACAGTGCTGTCTACCAGAATCAGTATGATTGTCTGGGTAGACTGAGCATTGGAAATAGAAATAAAATACTAGGGAAGGAAGGTTCAGGATATGTCTAGGGTTGGGGAAGAAGTACTGAGTCAGGGGCAAGTTCACAATGAAAAATGTAACTGAGTCAAAAGAAATCAAAACACTTTAGTTAAGGATGTCTTGGCACTATTTTCCCTTATGTATCGGTTGGTGTTTATAATACATCACATCAACTTTCAATCAAGAATGCATAAAAAAAAAAAAGAAAAATAGTACGGAGTGTAAAAGTGTTCCAAAAATGCCCAGCTTAGCTCTCCAGAGGTATAAAACTGACCCAGAATGTGTCCTGCAGCTCTAATAGGAAGGTTTATCTGTATACTGGTGTATATTATGAGACACTTGTCATCACTGTACTATTAATGTGTGCCTTGCAGGATGGGCGTGTGTTTCACACACTGTCTCTGGCTTGAACAACACCTATTAATTTTATCTATACCTTATATAAGGATTCTGGGTTTTGTTTGTTGTATCCTTAGAACATTTCAGAAAGAATACATAGGCCACATGAGTCTACTTCGGTACCTACATACAAGAACATGGTAACTGTTCTGCAAGGAATATAGATCCAGCCCGGTAGCAAAGGTGGTGACAGTAAGCTCTCATGAGAACCAGCAGACCTATGCTATGTTAAACAGTATCACTGTTTCTGGAAGAGCAGAAGAGGATGAACAAAGTTATTGCGTCAAATACTGAACTTTAATAAAAACCCCCTGTGACTGTGGGCCTTTTTATTGCCAAGTGCTTAAACCAAAAACAAACACACAACTGTCTTATTTCAAATGTCCACTTCATGCTGAGCCAAATCTTGAAGTGCATACAGAATCTTTATAACAAAACCACTTGGATGTGAATAGACTTGATTAAAAATGAACTTGGCCTTATGCATAAAACATAATTAAATAGAAATCTCCCATGATCTCTGCTCCCGCTACACCAGACTTCATGTCCTCAGGTATCTGTTCTTTTTCCTACCTTGTGGTCCTTACTACTCCTCTACCTCTTTGTAAGAAACGCAGAGTTGTTGACTGATTGACTTTAGTGATTGATGGTGTTTTCTAGAAACAAGATACCTGGGAAAGAAAGCACTTCCTTCTGGAGTGACTTCATCTCAACTCAGTTTTCCACTCATCTCAAAACTCATCTCAACAAAGTTTTCCACAGGACTGGGGCCCCAAGGTGATGGGCGGACAGCATTCCAGCCCCTCCATGCTGGTACCTAAGCCCAGCTACTTGGCATTCAAGTAGTCTATTTCTCTTCCAGTCACAAACCACTCTCATGCTAACTCTGTAGCATAGAAGCACAGAGAAGGAGCAAGGTCCTCCCAGTGAAGCACAGTACACATGGTACACTGCACCCCACTGTGCCATTCTTCAAGTTTTGGAGCCACTGGGTGACCATGCTTCACTTCATCCTTCGGACTTCGTCCTTTGGCACCAGGGTGGTAACGGTGCTGGTTGCCCCAGGACTTTCCTACAACACGGTGCATGGGAAGATTTACCCTCACATCTTGGGGGTTCATTTCAGTATTCAGATCTCTGCTCTCATACTTCTTTTTCAAAAGTGTTCCTCAATCCCCCTAGCTCATATCATTTACACACTCTTGCAGCTTCCTATAATTTCCACGGGTGTGTTTGTGTAGTGTTTGTGATACTCTGGATGGGGATACTTATTTAAACAATGAATATTGGTTTTCCATATGGGCTGTAATATTCTTGAGACCCAGGATAAAGTGTATTTTACTCACTAGTGAATGCCCAGAGTTTGGAAAATAATAAGCTCAATTAAGCAATTGTTAAATGGCTGAAGGGAATACCAATTGATTAAAGAAAGGACAGGTACTATATGAAGGTTATTATCCCCTTTTTGCAGGATAAGAACTAGAGTTATAGTCCATTTTCAAAATTTCAGTGAATATGGATTTGATAAACCATACATTAAGGAGTTAACTGATAGTCATGGATTCATTCCATAGCTACTTAAAAATTGCTTCCTGGAGGCCTGCCCCTGTCCTAGGCCCTGGGGATATAGTGGTGAGCAACACATAGTTTCTGATGGACCTCACAGCTTTTTGGACAAGACAGACAACAAACGATTATGCCAATAAATACCTCATCTACTTAATATTCACCTGACATATTTGATATGAAGGATACTCAGGGTCTAAATTGCTATATAAGAGAGTGATGACATAGTTTAAAACTGAGATTGGCGAATTCAAGTAAGAATGAGTTCTGAATGACAAGGTTGAGTCGTACTTTTAAAAATGAGAGTGTCAGGAGAAGGTGGTAAACAGTGTTTTGGGTCTATGAATCAAGAACTTGTGAAAATCAGTGTTCCACCAGGCAAAATTCATCATGTGATGGTCTTTGAAACACATTTAGTTTTCTAATAAGTGTATTATAGATAGCCACAGCCAACCATGGAATCTATGAGAACCATTAGAATGGACTCTGGTTAATTAATCACACATCTCTAAAATCCTCATACACAATACATAAAATGAGACCTTAGTTGATGTTTTTGTTTTCCAGATTTATGGTTTTAAAACTTTTCACCGTGAAAACTTCATTTTTTAGAGGATCAGTGAATATATCGTATATAAAGTAAATAGTTGTTAGATTACATTCCAGATACTACATTTTCTCAGACAATTCAAGGCATGGGTTTGGGAAAAGAAAGCTCACCTGCCCTGTTTGTTGTTGGCTAATGAGTAGACAGTGCATATTTATGGCTAAGATCACATAACAAAGTAAGCTCTCCCTGTTCTGCCATAAAGAACAGCTACTTTAATACTTACAATTCATCTATTTTTGTGGCAATATCATGGCATACTTCCTTTTTTTAAATTTAATTTTATTATGTTACTCACCATACATTACATCATTAGTTTTGGATGTAGTGTTCCATGATTCATTGTTTGCGTATAACACCCAGTGCTCCATGCAGTACATGCCCTCCTTAATACCCATCACCCGGCTAACCCAAAGCCCCACCCCCTCCCCTCTAAAACCCTCAGTTTGTTTCTCAGAGTCCACAGTCTCTCATGGTTCATCTCTCCCTCCGATCCCCCCCCTTCATTTTTCCCTTCCTTCTCCTAATGTCCTCCAAGCTATTCCTCATGTTCCACAAGTGAAACCATATGATAATTGTCTTTCCCTGCTTGACTTATTTCACTTAGTGTAATCTCTTCCAGTCCCATCCATGTTGATATAAAAGTTGGGTATTCATCCTTTCTGATGGCTGAGTAATATTCCATTGTATGTATGGACCACATTTTTTTTTAAGATTTTATTTATTTATTTGACAGAGAGAAGGAGGGGGAACACAAGCAGGGGGAGTAGGTAAGGGAGAAGCAGGCTTCCCGCTGAGCAGGGAACCCGATGAGGGGCTCGATCCCAGGACCCGGAGATCTTGACCAGAGCAGAAGGCAGTCGTTTAACCCACTGAGCCACCCAGGCGCCCCTGGACCACATCTTCTTTATCCATTCATCTGTTGAAGGGCATCTTGGCTGTTTCCACAGTTTGGCTATTGCAGACATTGCTGCTATGAACATTGGGGTGCATATGGCCCTTCTTTTTACTACATCGGTGTCTTTGGGGTAAATACTCAGGAGTGCAATTGCTGGGTCATAGGGTAGCTCTAGTTTTAATTTTTTGAGGCACCTCCACACTGTTTTCCAAAGTGACTGTACCAACTTGCATTCCCACTAACAGTGTAGGAGGGTTGCCCTTTCTCTACAACCTCTCCAACACTTGTTTCTTGCCTTGTCAATTTTTGCCATTCTAACTGGTGTAAGGTGGTAGATCTCAATGTGGTTTTGGTTTGAATTTCCCTGATGGCTAATGATGATGAATATTTTTTCATGTGTCTGTTAGCCATTTGTATGTCTTCTTTTGAGAAGTGTCAGTGTCTTCTGCCCGTTTTTTGACTGTATATTTTCATTTACATGCAGAGAAGTATCAAGCCAAAAAGTGGCATACCTTTCTGCATGTAAATGAAAATAAACAATTAAGTACAAGGAGTGCAGTGACTTGTTATGGTAATATTTAGAGCACACAAAAAACACAAGGCAGAAACCATAAAACAATAGAAAGCATGTACCAGATATGTACCCCCCTTTTTTATTAGAGTTAACACACAGTGTTAAATTAGTTTCACATGTACAACAGAGAGATTCAACAACTCTGCTTTATGCTGTGCCTATCACAACTGTAGCTACCATCTTTCTCCATACAACACTATTAAAATACCATTGATTATATTCCCAGTGGTACACCTTTTATTCCTGTGACTTATTCATTCCATCACTGGAAGCCTGTACCTCCCACTCCCCTACACCCATTTCCCCCATCCCCTTTTCCTCCCACTTTCCCCCTCTGGCAACCAGTTTGTGGTCTGTATTTATGAATCTTTTTCTGCTTTGTTTATTCATTTGTTCTTTTTTTTTTAAGATTCTACATATAAGCGAAATAATACAATATTCGTCTTTTTCTGTGTGACGTGTTTCACTTATCCTCTATGTCCATCCATGTTCTTGGAAATGACAAGCGCTCATTTTTTTTTTAATAGCTGAGTAATATTCCATTGTGTATATATATTACATCTTCTTTATCCATCAAGTATCAGTGGATACTTAGGTTACTTCCATGTCTTGGCTATTATAAATAATGCTGCAGTATATATATTTAGAGGTGCATATATCCCTTTAAATTAGTGTTTTTGTTTTCTTTGGGTAGGCACCCAGTACTGTTTTCCACAGTGGCTGCACCAATTGACATTCCCACCAACAGTGTGGAAGCCTTCCTTTTTCTCCTTGCCAACACCTGTTGTCTTTTATCATTTTGATACTGGCCATTCTGACTGCTGTGAGCTGATTTATCATTGTAGTTTTGGTTTGCATTTCCCTGATGATCGGTGATGGTGAGCATCCTTTCATGTGTCTCTTGGCCATCTGGATGTCTTCTTTGGAAAAATGCCTATTCTGGCCTCTGCCCATTTCTTAATTGGATTTTTTGCGGTTTTGGTGTTGCGTTATAGAAGTTCTTTATATATTTTGTTTTTTTTTAATTTTTTAGACGTTCTTTATATATTTTGCCTGTTAACTCCTTATTAGATGTATTGTGAATATCTTGTCCCATTCATTAGGTTGCCCCTCTCTGTGGAAAATCTTTTTATTTTGGTGTAGTCCCAATCATTGATTTCTGCCTTTGCTTCTCTTGCCTAAAGGAACATCTAGAAAAATGCTGGTAAGGCCAATTTCAAAAAGATCACTGCCTATGTTTTCTTCTGTGAGTTTTATGGTTTCACATCTCATATTTAGGTCTTCAGTGCATTTTCAGTTTATTTTTGTGTGTGATGTAAGAAAGTGGTCCAGTTTCATTGATTTGCATGAGCCATCATTTTCCCAGCACCATTTTTTGAAAAGATCATCTTTTCCCCATTGTATATTCTTGTCCTCTTTGTCATAGATTAATTGACCATATATTTGTGGTTTTATTTCTGGGCTCTCTATTTTAGTCCACTGACGTGTGTATCCATTTTTAATGTCAGTACCAGACTGTTTGGATTACTACAGCTTTGTCATATCATTTAAAATCAGGGAGTGTGATACCTCTCAAGATCGATTTTGATATTCATGGTCTTTTGTGATGCCATAGAAATTTTAGAATTCTTTGTTCTCGTTCCGTGAAAAACGTCATTAGTATTTTGATGAGGATTACATTGAATATGTATATTGTTTTGGGTAGTATGGGCATTTTAAAGTGGAAAAATTTCATTTTCCCTTTATGTATATATCTAAGTGGTTTACTTGAATATTTAGCTCTCAAGAGGACATTGAATAAACATTAAGGGTGTCAGAAGATGGGTTCACTAAAGAGGAAAGAATTTAAAAAGGGTCAGCCCTGTTTAAGTACAGATGGTATTGAAAAGAACATAAAAGAGAAAGAAAGTGAACATTTCTATCAAAGGGTCTTAATGGGTAATGCGGCAAAATTTGCGGAAAGTAGCACATCTTTGTTGATACTTTTGTAGGCTACCCAGATCCACTGTTAGAACTGAGAAATTTGGGCGCCTGGGTGGCTCAGTTGGTTAAGCGACTGCCTTCGGCTCAGGTCATGATCCTGGAGTGCCGGGATCGAGTCCCACATTGGGCTCCCTGCTCAGCAGGGAGTCTGCTTCTCCCTCTGACCCTCCCCCTTCTCGTGTTCTCTCTCTCATTCTCTCTCAAATAAATAAATAAATAAATAAATAAATAAAATCTTAAAAAAAAAAACTGAGAAATTTATCTCTTCTAGGATAGAAAGGTTTTTGACTAACAGTTCTCAGTTTTCAACCCCTTCAGAAAACTAACTCAGCTAAAGAGAGCCTACCGCATCCATGGTCAGAGTCTTCTTCAGAGACCACCTGTATGCAATGACTTTTTGAAATGGTAGCCTAAAGACCCGGGTCCCAAACACAAATCCTGACAACTGAGATAGGTCCTCACTGCAGGGCTGGCTGAGGACTTACTGAGACTGCATTGTTGTCCAGCTTCATTCTCTGCAGAATCCCGTATCTTTTTTCTCTCTTCCATTGACACTGATTCCAAAACATCCCCTAATAAACTTCTCCAAAGGCAATCTGTTAAGTCACGTTTCCCAGAAACTTATCCTTGACATTGTCCAAGCCTATCCTCCTACCTGCCCTTGTTAATGTATCAGATAATTACAGGACTAGTCTCTTCTTGGCCTTTCCATTCTTCCTTTGCCAATGCATTCATGCCCATAGGTGAGGGTAAAGAATGCAAATTTAATGTAAAAATACTTGTTCAAAAGTTTTGGAGTTGTCTATGACAGGCTTTCCCCTGACTATTCTTACCTAAAAACTCTAGATAAAATTTCAAGTAAGTGAATTTGGTTGCTATGAATTAGTTTTTCTTCTGCCACCGATTTTGTTGATCCTTATGTCTCTTACAAGTGTCATCACAAAAATTCTAGGAGGGTTTACGAGTTACCTGTCCTGACTAAAATTTGCAATAAAAGCTGCGAGGAAGACATTACAAGAAAGGAAAGGAAGACCAACACTGGAATTTTATGAGTCAGAGCAGTCTAGTACAGGGGCAGTGGGTCTTCTTGCTGTCCTTGGTATTGCTTTAATTTGGGTGTTATCCTACCTCATTGTAAAAGCTCAATCTTGTTAAAAGGTATTCTTTTAACCTTTCGTGATGATATAACTTTCAAATATTCCTTATTACTTTTTCTTCTACCTATAATTTTATAAATATTACTACCTTACCCAAACACTTTTCTCATTCCCATCTACAATACTAGAAGGTAAGTAAAGGAATTATAGAGGAGATGTTTAGTCAGGACATACTATGCTGGAAAATTATCCCAATTAAGTTTTTTTTAAAGATTTTATTTATTTGAGAGAGAGAGAGCAAGCACAAGAGAGAGTGCACACACAAGCATGGGGAGAGGGAGAAGTAGACTCCCTGCTGAGCATGGAGTCTGATGTGGGGCTGGATCCCAGGACCCTGGGATCATGACCTGAGCCAAAAACAGACGCTTAACCGACTGAGCCACTCAAGTGTCTCCTTTGAAGATATTTTTTTCACATGTGATGAATTATCCATCTTTAATGTCCCTCCCTCACCTATTTGAACTCTCATAATACTATTCTTTTAGCCTTAGTATGCTACAGAAAGAATAGATATCTACCTGGTCCTTTTCACATATATTAAAGAAGATACTCTGTGGATATAATAAAAAATAGCAATAGCCATGGGCATTGCTTATATCCAGGCAATGCTTATCCCATGAGAAGGACCATAAATAACCTTATGATCTTCTCTTGCATGAAAGTAACATTCCTGAGGTGGATATGCAGATTGTATAATTTGAAATTACTCGGAGCCTCAGTTGAGTCCTTGGGGATCTTACCATCTAAAGCCTTATGCCTTTTCACTTCTTGCATATGATTTCTTAATGTACTGCAGAAGCCAAGTAAAAGCATTTTTCAAATGTTATCCACATTGAAATGTGAGAAAACAATACAAAACTATGATTTCTGGTGCATCTTTTTCTATTTGGAAGATATATATGGATTTGCCACATCTGAGACAGATTCCTGGGTATAAGACCGTTAAGCAGATTGTTTCTCCATGCACGCATAGTCCTTCACATGCACCAGGCTGAGAGTTTGCAAAACATTATAGGGCAATACATTAAAAACCAATGATACATACACAAATTACTCAGTTGTGCATCTATCTTTTACTCCATATATATTTTTTTTTAAGGATTTGCAACCTTAAATCCATTAGGTTTCAGCTAATGGCTTTGGACATCATTTGTTAGGTACCAGAAAGTCTAAGATAAAAAATGCACTGTCCTCAAGGAGTGAGTTTAATGCAACTGAAAATCAGAACTTGGGAATTAAAGCAGCTGTGAGAGCTCTAGATCCTAAAGGGAGTTGGTTTCATTGCCACTCTGGCTCGCACATTGTCAACGTTTGACCTGAGATGGGATGATGTGAGCTGTAAGGCAAAGACACGGGAAAAGTGAGCATAATTCTTCTTTGAACAAATTGTATATTTTCCATTTCCTCTTCCCTTTGAAGTAGAAGGGCCATTTGAAAGGCATTGCTGTTAATCTCCATGCCCCCAGTCCATAGTGCTCCTTTTGAGAAACTCTTCCTTGTTGGTTCTTTTTGGAACTATATTGAGGAGAGGATGCTTTGGAGAGGACCACCAAGATTTTTGGTTATTACTTAGATATTAGAGCATATTAGTTAGAAAATGAAATGGAGATACACTATGGTTATTTTGGGAGTTATTTTCGTTTTTAAAAAATATCTAATCTGAACAGTTGGGAGGAACGCTCTTTAAAAGATTTTGTTCTATTAAAAAAGGTCAAACAAGCAAATTTCTGTATCCTTCAAAATTCTGTTGTTTATCTTGTCTAATTTTATTTCTTAGGTAGTGAAAATAAAATGCTATAAGGTTGATAGATACTTCTTGAGATCCTAGATTTCTTCTAATATTTATTGAGGTTAAAATGTATTAATCTGGAGCACCTGGGTGACTTAGTAGGTTAAGCCTCCGACTCTTGATTTTCACGCAGGTCATGATCTCAGGATCGTGGGATTGAGCCCCATGTCAGGCTTTGTGCAGAATCTGTTTGTCCCTCTCCTCCACCCCCAACTCTACCCTCTCTCTCTAATTAATTAATTAAGTCTTAAAAATGTATTAATCTAACATTGTAAACCTGATATTATGTGAAATACAATTTAAAATATAATTACTATAACATCGCTTCAGTAGTGGTTTCTGTGGATTCTGCAATTTATGCCCAGTTCTAAATTTTCCTTTGCACTTAACCACCAATGCATAATTTTCACTTTTAAATACACTGTTTAGGAGCACACTGATTTGCATGTTTCCAATTTTCTTATTCATTATCCTAGTGCCACAATATAATTGGATCTTCAATTACTAACACAAATCTCATCTTGGATTCTCCCATCCTTAGAAATTTGGGGCCTGAAATTCTGAGAAATACTTTAATCACACTCTCTTGATGTCTCCCTTATTCAAAGGAAAATTTACACTGTCTTTTAACGGTACTGTGCTATATTGATTGTATAAAATACGTTAGTTGCCATGCATTAGGATGAAGGAATAGTAGCCATATGTGGTGAACAATACAGATTGGTGGAGAGATAAAAACACATGTAGACAGGAAAACAGAAATATATATGCATTCCTTATGGTTCTCCAGAAAACCAAGGAGTCCTATTTTACATGGGTAATATAGAAATGACCTCCAGTGATAGTTATGGGTGTCATTCTCTCACATGTATAACATACAAAAACAAAATCCCTTATGTAACGTAAAATATTATGCTGGGAAGTTCTTTAACTTTTTTCAAGTTAACCAGAAAAGCAAATGATTTTGATTTTTTTAAATTTTTTATTGATTTTTTTAAAGATTTTATTTATTTATTTGACACAGACAGCGAGAGAGGGAACACAAGCAGGGGGAGTGGGAGAGGGGGAAGAAGGCTTCCCTCGGAGCAGGGAGCCCGATGCAGGGCTTGATCCCAGGACCCTGGGATCATGACCTGAGCTGAAAGCAGACGCTTAATGACTGAGCCACCCAGGTGCCCCAAAGCAAATGATTTTTAAAAGCACTCTTCATGAGCATGCAATTAATAACTTTGCCCCCAAATTATTATCTTCATCTGAATGTGACTTTTTCCTCATAGAACCCATATTGTATTTGTTCTCTCGCTCGCTCACTCGCTCATGCTCTCCCTCTTTTACTCTTTCTCTGTATGCAGAATGTCTGTGTGTGTGTGTGTGTGTGTGTGTGTGTGTCTTTGCCTGCCTGTGTGTATAACTTTAAAAAAATTAAAATCCAGTTGTGTGCTTACTATGGTTTGCCATCTGTGTATTTGGTGCTGTTTCACTGATTTGCAGATGTATAGCTAACTTGTTAGCCAGCTGAGTGCACAACCCTCAGCCCGATTGTGTACCTAATTGCCAAAATATAGAATCATCTTTGATTATTCTTCCAAATTTTTATCCCAAATAAGAGCCCTATTAATGAGGAGCTCGACACAATAAGCCCTCCTTACCTGCAGGGAATATGTTCCAAGACCTGTAGTCCCCAGTGGATACCTGAAACCTAAATAGTATCAAACCCTATGTATACTGTTTTTCCCTAAACCTACATACTTAAGATAAAGTTTACTTTATAAATTAGGCACAATAAGAGGTTAACAACAATAACAATAGAACAATTATAACAACATACCATAATAAAAATTGTATGAATTTGGTCTCTCCCCACATCACTCTGAAAATATTTTTTAAAGATTTATTTATTTTAGAAAGAGAGAGAGAGTGAGAGCACAGAGGGGAGAGGCAGAGAGAAATCCTCAAGCAGACTCCTTGCTGAGCGTGGAGCCCAATGTGGGACTCAATCTCACAAACCTGAGATCAGACCTGAGCTGAAACCAAGGGTCGGTCTCTCAACCAACTGCGCCACCCAGGCACCCCTCAAAATATCTTATGGTACTGGACTCACCCTTCTTGTGTTGAAGTCAAATAACACAGTACCTCTGTGTTGAGATGAAGTGAGGTGAGTGACAAAGGCGCCGTGAGACAGTGCTAAACTGCTACGGACTTAATGATAGGTCAGAAGGACGATCATCTGATTTGGGACCGCCATTAACTGTGAATAACTGAAAGTATGGAAAACAAAACCATGCATCAAGGGGGCCTAATGTATTCCCAAAGTGTTCTCTTCCATAGTCAGATTTGAACAATATTAAAATTCCTTATATTAAATCAAAATCCATGACCATATGTTTTCTGCCCATTTACCCTACTTGAAACCATTTCAGTGGTTATAGTTAACTGAGTGCTATGGGCTGAATGTACATAGTGTGTCCCACCTCCCCCTGCCAAATTCATATATTGAAGACCTAATGCCCCAAGGTATTGGGACCTTTGGGATGTGATTAGGTCTTGAGAGCCCTTACCTATGGGATTAGTGCCTTTGTAAATGAGGCCCCAGAGAGGTAGCTCCTGCCTTCTGCCATTTGAAGATATAATAAGTCTGCAGCTTAGGATGAGGGGCTTCACCCAACCATGCCAGCATCTTGATATTGGACTTCCAGCTTCCAATACTGTGAGAAACAAATTTCTGTTATTTATAAACTACGTTGCTCATGGTATTGTGTACGGCACCTGAAGGAGTGTGACCCTGAGGGAGAATGGTTTCCTTTGCCCAGCTCCTCCAATCCTTCACTCCTGGTTTGCTGATAAGCTCCTATCACCCAAATGTCCTCCTGGGAGCACTCTTTGTTCTAGCTTCATCTATAGCCCTGTTCCTGGGGTGGCTGACCTCCCAGGACCCAGAGTTTACCTCTAGCTCCATTTTATTTCATTATTTTCTGGCAAATTGCATTGTCTGAATGGAGGAAGAAACTTCCTCCACAATAGTTACTGTTTCCACGAGGAATACTTCCTTCTACCATTATTTCTTCCATATTTTCTACATTTTTATATTTTACAGGTTTCTCTTAAGAACTGGGTGTTACGTGCAAACAATGAATCATGGAACACTACATCAAAAACTAATGAAGTACTGTATGGTGACTAACATAACATAATAAAAAAACAGTATATTTTTTAATAGTTGTATTATTTAAAGTTCTAATACGATTATTGTCTTTTCCTGTAGAAATTATTCTACATAAATTATACATATCCCATAATTCCCATTTTCTTTATGTCACATCTAATCGGTGTTTTTCCCCCACTCATTTCTTACATTTTTTGGATATGAAGAGTTTCTTTTAATTTAACCATGCTTTCTTCTGTACTATTTTCTTGTAAGTTTTTATTTAAATTCCAGTTAATTAACAGTTTTTCAGTACTTCTTTTTTTGTTTTTTTTCTGTACTCTTTTCAAGGTAATAAACCTGTTTCTAATTTTTACTTCTTACCCAAGAAATTACAATATGAAAATTTAATTTTATCATCTGCAGTCCCTTGTGACTTATATTTATTGTTGGAATACTTGTTAATTCTTTTTTTTAAAAAATTAGATTCCTATAATATATTATTATGTTTTCCAGTAGTCAATATTTAATTACATCTCCTACTATTTTCCTCCTTCCCTTGCCCCTGTCCTTCCTGCTCCTTAAATCTTCCTGCTGGGGTGGAAATGCAGCCTTCAGAAATCCTCCAGCTATGTCTACATTTTGTTTTCTAAAAACAGTTTTATTTAAAAGGCCATACTCTCGAAATACGTCTTAACTTTATTGATCGGTAGTTAACTTATTTCAGCACAGAAGGAAAGACCATTTCTCTGTCTTCCAGTTCCAGGTGTTCCTGCTGTAAAATCCCTTCTCAGTCTGAATGTTACTTTGGAAGATAGTTGGTCTACTTCTGAGATGCTCATTTTGTCTTTTATGGTTTGAAATTGTACCATAAAGTGTCTGGATGTGAATTTCCTTTTTATCTCTCATGCTTGAGATTTCCTGTTTGTCTTTGGCCATTTGGGCATCTCTAACAAAAATATCGTAAGCCAGGTGGTTTATAAGCAACTCCTATTTCTCAGAATAATTTTCTGTGTAACCTCCCATGGTGAGGGGCAAGGGAACTTTCTCATGCCTCTTTTATAAGGTGCTAATCCCGTTCACGAGGGTGCCACTTTCATGATTTAATCACCTTCCAGTGACCCCCACCTCCTAATACTACCACCGTGGGGGTTAGGTTTCAACATAGGAATTTTGAGGGACACCAACATTGGGACCATAGCAATTTTTTTTTTTTTTTAAATTCTGGATAGGTGGGTGGAGATCTTTGATCACTTCTGAAACATTCTCAGCTAAGATCTTTTCTGCTATGGCTTTTCCCAGGCACTGTGTGATCTCCTTCTATAATGTTGATAAGACACATATTTGATGCATTTTATATTCCTACCTATACATTTCTCTCATGTTTAATAGTAACTATTCATAAATAAAAGGCTTTATATGATTTATAAATATAATTTTTTATTTCAAATAGTGTTATTTTACAGCATGAATAAGAGAAAACTAGTATCCAAGAATATTAAATTATATAGTTCTGTTTCTGAAGTATGACAAAAGATGATGAAATTAGACTTGTTGAGACATCTTGTTAAAAAACAAATGTAAAACGATGGGCACAATTTTCTACCCTATGGGTCTGAAATTGATAGAGTGAGGAAGCCAAGTGAAAATTAACATAAAGATGATGGAATTTGGATTTCTCTTGACTATAATAGAGTCTCCTGCCTTCTTTCTTCAACAATGAAATAGTGCTATATTCTGGAACTTGTCATTATATTTTTAATTTCAGTTATTCTATGTTCTTCCTTTAAACAAGAAAACAAAAATTATCCACCACTGCCATGTTAATCTTGTATTTAATTCAACTTAACAGCTTAGAACTTTTCCACCTCTATAATGCAAACAACATAAACACCCTCTGATTCAGTACATACAACTCTGAATCCCATCCCTCAAGTTCTCAATGCCTTTTGAAATCTGTGGAAATGATGTTATTTTAATGTGTATCATGACTTAGTATCACAGTTGTTTTAAATAACATAGCAGTGTTGGTCCAACTTGTGTTGGGAACTGTTTTTCACTTTTTTCCCCTAAGATCCACAATAATATGTTGTTAGAAATGCTGTGGTCACCTCTGGATTGTCATTTAAAGATACCCTAAGGTCTCAGTTCCTTCAGACTTTATCAACCAGGTTTGGTAACCGTATTTGGAATTTCTGCTGCTAATACCATAGTGACCTTGGAAGATAGCTCTTAAAACTTTAAATAGCAGTGTTAATATTATAGCGTTAAAAAGCTAAAGCATCATAATGAAGAGAGACAACTTTGAAAAGACCCCAAAATATTGGAATATAGGATACAGAAATGTGTATGCAGTGCCTTATGGAAGCTATTCTTGATGATGGGCCATTATTGTTCCTAAACTGGACTCAGGAATGAGGATCCTCTGGAAGTTGTATTTGAATTGAAGTAGAAGAGAAAAATTAAAAAGTCAGATGCTTGGTTATTTGTACAATATATTTTCTTATTTCATATAATTTGTTCCAGAATTGTTCACTTTGGAGGAGAAACATCAGCTTAGTCCTTTGTTACCTTAACTGCTTACAGAAAGCAGTTCATCTCTCTCCAGTTGTTTTGCTATTAAAGACACATGATTTTTAGTGCAGACTAATTAGTCCTGTACACCATTTTAAAACAGCAGTTAGTAATGCCGTTTATTAGCCAATAAAATATTTATAAACCTACTCCCTTTAGAAGATAATTTTAGAGACATTTTGTGACAAGTGCATTCATGCACATCCTCAGTGATGGTGAAGGCAGTGACATTTTATAACCATTTTTAGAAAATTACATAAAAAGGAAAACACAAATGTCCTATTCATATAAATGAGCATAAATTAAAACTATAAGCTAAATGTTTAGTTACCCATTGTAATGTGCCAGTGCTTTCGAATGAGGGGTGTCCAAAACCAAAGGTCATCTTTCATTAATTCAGAGATGCAACTCTTTGTTTCTGTAACTGGAGTCAGCTTACAATTAACATGAACTTGTGATAATCTTGTCTTTCCACCCTTTCTTCCTTATATGACTAAATATATGGTGTGCCTTAAAAGGAAAGGAAAGGTAAAATTAAGGATATATAATATGTGATTTGTAGTAAAAGTCTTTAAACAAAGAAAAAATTAGTTTTGAAATGGAAAGTCTTGGATAGGACAATATTTCAAAGCACCCTGGATCTACTAGGTAAACTGATGTAACTACATCACACAGGAAATTGAGGGTATATTTTATCTTTTATATTAGTTAAAATAAAGTAATATGAAGTGATTGGCACATATAATTTATCAGTATCTTTTATTTTTAGTAATTTTGTTCAGCGTCAATTTAAAGAACATTTTTTCTACAGTGGGAATAACAGATACTACACTACTAAATTGACAATAAATTCTCTATAAATACGATAAAATTTCATTTGTTAAAATATAATATACAACTGTGTAAATAACCTGAAAGACACCAAATTTGAAGGAACACAAAGTGTTGAAACTTGCTTAAAAATTAAGATTATAGTTTGGGCTCCTGGGTGGCTCAGTCAGTTAAGCGTCTGCCTTCTGCTCAGGTCATGATCCCAAGGTTCTGGGATTGTGTCCCGCATCAGGCTTTCTGCTCAGCAGGGAGTCTGCTTCTCCCTCTCTCTTTGGTCCTTCCCCTGTTCATGCTGTCTGTCTCTGTCAAATAAATAAATAAAATCTTTAAAAATAATTAAGATTATAAACATAAAATGTAACAATACAATTGTGATGTGTTATAGAAACTGTAGAAATAATCTGGAATACCTCAAAAGTGTTCTTAAAATGGCCCATACACTATAATGGCATTTCTTTTATCTTTTTTTTGTTTTGTTCTTTTAAAGATTTTTATTTATTGAGAGAGAATATGGTAGAGAGCATGAGAGGGAAGAAGGTCAGAGGGAGAAGCAGACTCCCCGCTGAGCAGGGAGCCCAATGCAGGATTTGATCCTGGGACTCCAGGATCATGACCTGAGCCGAAGGCAGTCGCTTAACCAACTGAGCCACCCAGGCACCCCTATAATGGCATTGCTTTAAAATACATATCTAGTTACGCAAAGACCAATACAATACCAAAACATGACAACTGTATATATCAATTTTTAGTTGAGGTATAATGGAAATAAAACACTATAGTAGTTTCAGGTGTACAACGTAATTTGATATATATATTTCAAAATAACCAATAAGTCTAGTTAACATCCATTACCATACATAATTACAAAATCTATTTTCTTACATTGAGAACTTTTAAGATCTCTCTTAGCAATATTTGTGCAGTACAGAATTAACTATCATCACCATGCTGTACATTATATCCCCATTACTTAATTACTTTATAGTTGGAAGTTTGTACCTTTTAAACCCCTTCACTCAGCTAACCCACCACTCAGCCCTTGCCTTTGGCACCACCAGTCTCTTTTCTGTGTCTGGGTTGAGGTTTTTGTTTGCTTACTTGTTTATTTGTTTGTTTGGTTTTAGATTCCACATAAAAGTGAGATCATACACTTTTATCTTTGACTTATTTCACTTAGCATAATGCCTTCAGGGTCCATCCAGGTTGTTGCAAATGGCAAGATTTTGTTGTTTTCTTTTATGACTGAATAGTAAGTACATTGTACACGTATATCACAGTTTCTGTGTACATTGATCAGTCGATACACACATAGATTGTTTCCATATATAAACTATTGTAAAAAAATGTGTCATTGAAGGGGCGCCTGAGCGGCTCAGTCGCGTAAGCATCTGCCTTCAGCTCAGGTCATGATCCCAGGGTCCTGGGATCGAGCCCCACATCAGGTTCCCTGCTCAGTGGGGAGCCTGCTTCTCCCTCTCCCTCTGCCTGCCCCTCTCTCTCTGTCAAATAAATAAATAAAATCTTAAAAAAAATGTTTCAGTGAACATGGGGAACATATAACTTTTCAAATTTGTGTTTTTGTTATCTTCAGATAAATACCTAGAAGTGGTATTACTGAATTATATGGTAGTTGTATTTGTAATTTTTTGAGGAATCTTTGTACTCTTTTTCATAGTGGCTGCACCAATTTATATTCCAACCAAGAATGCACATCTTTTTTCCACATCTTTGCCAACACTTCCTCTCTCTTGTCTTCTGGTTACTAACCATTCTAATAGTTGTGAGGTGGTATATCATTGTGGTTTTGAATTGCACTTCCCTGAAGATCAGTTATGTTAATAAGTTGTTTTGTGTACCTCTTGGCCATGTGTATGGCTGTCTTTGGAGAAATGTTTGCATGTATTTTCAGATCTTTTGCCAATTTTTAAAATATTTTTTTCACTACTGAGTTGTATGAGTTCTTCATATGTTCTGGATAATCCCTATTGGATATATCTAATTTGCAAATATTATCTCCCATTAGGTAGACTGACTTTTCATTTTGTTGGTGGTTTACCTTGGTATGCAGAAGCTTTTTAGTTTGATGTAGTGTCACTTATTTATTTTGCTTTTGTTACCTTTGCTTTGGGTGTTAAATCCAAGAAATCATCTGCAATACATGTCAAGGAGCTTAATGCCTATGTTTTCTTCTAGAAGTTTTACTATTTCAGGGCTTAAGTTCAAGTCTGTCCTCTGTTTTGAGTTAGTTTTTGTGCATGATGTAAGATAGTGGTCCAGTTTCTTTTTTTTTTTTTTTTTTTGCTTGTACATGTTCACTTTTTCAGCACCATATTGAAGAGACTGTCCTTTTCCAATTGTATATTCATGGCTAATTTTGTCATTAATAAATTGACCATATTGTGTGGGTTTATTTCTGGCCCCTCCATTCTATGGGATTGATCTGTGTGCCTGTTTGTATGACAATACCATACTGTTTGGAATACTACAGCTTTGGAATATAAATTGAAATCTGGGAGTATGTTACCTTCACTTTTGCTTTTCTTTCTCAAGATTGCTTTCACTTTTTGGGGTCTTCTGGGGTCCATACAAATTTTAGGATTTTTTTTTTTTTATTTCTGTGAAAAATGTTATTAGAATTGCCATAGGGATTGCTTTACTGCTGTAGACTGCTTTGGGTAGTATGGACAGTTTTACCATTTTTTTTTTTTTTAAATCATGAGAATGGAATATCTTTCCACTTCTTTGTGTTTTCTTCACTTTCTTTCACCAGTGTCTTACAGTTTTCAGTAGATAGGTCTTTCACCTCTTTGGTGATATTTAGTCCTAGGTATTTTATTATTTTTGATACAACTGTAAAATAAGAGGATTATTAATTTCTCTTTCTGAATGTCATTATGCATGTATAAAAACTGGTTTTTGTATATTGATTTTGTATGCCTCAACTTGACAGAATTCATGTATGAGTTTTAATAATTTTAGTGTAGTCTTTAGGGTTTCCTATATAATGTCATTTCATGTTCAAACAGTGACAGTTTTATTTTTCCTTTCCAATTTGAATGACTTTCATTCCTTTTTCTTGCCTAATTGCTTTGGCTGGATTGCCAATACTAAGTTGAAAAAAAAAAAAAAAAACGGATAAGCATGAGCATTCTTGTCTGTTCCTGATCATAGAGGGACAGCTTTCAGCTCTTCAACTTTGAGTAAAATGTTAGCTGTGGGCTTGGCATATATAACATATTATACTGACCTATGTATGATTTCTTTATACACACTTAGTTGAGAGTGTTTAATGATAAATGAATGTTGACTTTGCTCAAACGCTTTTTTCTGTACCTCTTGAAATGATCACATAATTATCTTTCATTTTGTTAATGTGGTATATCATCTTGATTGATTAACAAATGTTGAATCATCCTTGTGCTCCTGGAATAAATCTCATTTGATCATGATATATGATCATTTTAATGATTATTGAATTCTGTTTGCTAACTTTTTGTTGAGGATTTTTGCATCTGTATTCATCAAGGTATCTGCCTATAATTTTCTTGTGGCTACCTATCTGTTTTGGTATCAGGGTAATGCTAGTCTCATAAACTGTGGTAATGTTCCCTCATTTGTTTGTTTTTTTGTTTTTTTAAGAGATTGAAAAGGATTGGTATTAATTCCTCTTTAATGTTTGACAGACTTCATTATTGAAGCTGTCTGGTCCTACAGCTTTGTTTTTGGGAGATTTTTAATTATTGATTCTGTCTCCTTACTAGGAATTGATCTGTTTAGATTTTCCATTTCTTGATGATTCAGTCTTGGTAGTTGTATGTTTCTAGGAGTTTATTGTTTCTTTCTAGGTTTTCCAGTTGGTTGGAATTAATTGTTCTTAGTAGCTGCTCCTGATCCTTTGTGGTTTTGTGCTATAAGTTGTAATGCCTCTTCTTTTATTTTTAATTTTATTTATTTGAACTTACTCTCTTTTTTACTTGGTGAGTTTAGCTAAAGATTTGTTAATTTTGTGTTTCTGTGCAAGTACCAGCTCTTAATTTTATTGATCTTTTCTATTGTCTTTTTCATTTTTATTTCATTTATCTCCACTTTGATCTTGTTATTTACTTCATTCTAACTTGGCGCTTTGTTCTTTTTTCTAGTTCCTTGAGGTGTAAGGCTGGGTTGTTTGATATTGTTCTTGTTTTTTTGAGGTAGGCATTTATTAATATGAACTTTGCTCTTAGAACTGCTTTTGTTGTGCCCCATAAATTCTGGTATGTTTTTCTTCCATTTTAAATAATTAATTTTAATTAACCAAGGTATTTTTTAAAAAAATTTCTCCTTCAATTTCTTATTTCACCCATTGGTTATTCAGTAGTGTGTTTCATCTCCACATTTTTGTGAATTTTCCTGTTTTCTTCTTGTGTTTGGTTTCCAGTTTCGTACTGTTCTTCTTTTTTTATTTTTTTAAAGATTTTATTTATTTGACAGAGGAGAGAGGGAACATAAGCAGGGGGAGTGGCAGAGGGAGAAGCAGTCTTCTTACTGAGCAGGGAGCCCGATGCGGGGCTCAATCCCAGGACCCTGGGATCATGACCTGAGCCGAAGTCAGACACTTAATGACTGAGCCACTCAGGCGCCCCGAGTTTCATACCATTCTGTTAAGAAAAGATACTTTGTATGATTTCAGTCTTCTTAAACTGTTTTAGACTTGTTTTGTGGCCTAACATAGAACTTATCCTGGAAGATTTTCCATGTGCCTTTGAGAAGAATGTGTATTCTGTTGCTCTTGAATACAGCCTTCTGTGTGTATCTGTTAAGTGTATATCTGGTCTAACATGTCACTTAAGACTACTAGTCCCTTATTGATTTTAATGGATCCATTGATAAAACTAGGTTATTAAGTCTCCTATTATTTTATTGCTGTCTAATTCTCCCTTTAGGTTTATTAACATTTATGTGCTATTTTAGGTGCATAAATATTTACACCTGTTATATCCTCTTGTTGGATTGACCCTTTATCATTATACAGTGCCCATTTTTGTCTTTTACTACCTTATTTTTAAAGTCTGTTTTATCTGTTATATGGGATATCTTTTTTCATCCTTTCGCTTTCAGTCTGTGTCTCCTTACATCTGAACTGAGTCTCTTATAAACAGTATATAGATGTGTCTTCTGTGTCACTTGGTATTTTGATTGGAGAACATAGTTCATTTACATTTACAGTAATCATTGATATTTCTGTACTTACTGCCATTTTGTTAACTGTTCTCTGACTGTTCTGTAGTTCCTTTGTTCCTTTTTTTCTCCTCTTGCTCTCTTCATTTGTGATTTGATGATTTTCTTTAGTGGTATGTTTAGATTACTTTCTTTTGTTTACTTACCTAGGATTTTCCTTTGTGGTTACCATATGGCATACATAAAATAACATTTATAAAAGTTTATTTTAGCTTGAGTAAATTCTAAAGCTTTACATTTTTACTCTATACACACCCACATTTTGTTTTTGAAGTTATATTTGACATCATTTTATCTTAAAATGCCTAAAAACTAATTATTATAGTTATTTTTACTACTTGTGTGTTTTTAACCTTCATGCTAATTTTACAAAAGATTAGTTCACCATCTTTAGTTTATATTTATCTTTACCAGTGAGAATTACACTCAGGTCTTTTTCTATTACTAATTAGTATATTTTCATTTCAACTTAAGTCCCTTTAACATTTCTTTTAAGACCTTTTCATTGGGGAAGAAATCCATTAGCTATTTGAGTGTCTGGAAAACTCTTTACCACTCCTTCAATTCTGAAGGACAGATATGACATGTATAGCATTTTTGTTTGGTATTTTTTTTTCTTCACTGTGCATATATTAAGCCAGTACATTCTGGCCTGCAAAGTTTCTGCTGAAAAATCTTTTATGTCTCTTATTGGGGTCTCTTGTACATAACAGGTTGTTTTTCCTTTACTGCTTTTAAGATCCTCCTCTTTTACTTTTGGCTTTTTAAATTATAATGTGTCTTGGTGAGTGTTTCTGTTGGTTCCTATTATTTGGAACTCTTTAGACTTACAGGATCTCTCTTTTTCCAGGGTAGGGAATTTTTCAGGCGTTATTTCTTCAAATAAGTTTTCTACCCTTTTCATTCTGTTTTCCTTATGGGACCCCTATAATGTAAATAGTGGTCTGCTTGATGTTGTCCCATTAATCTCTTAACCTTTACTCCTACTTTTTTCCTTTCTGTACATTTTTGCTGCTCTCATTAACTGAGTTCTAGTGTCCTTTTTTTCAAATTCACCAGTTCTTTGTTCTGCTTTGTCTGGTCTGCTCTTGAACCCCTGTAGTGTATCTTTCAGTTCCGTTACTGTATTTTTCAGCTCTGTGATTTCAATTTGTACTTTGTTATAATTTCTTTTTCTTTGTGTTTATACTTCTCCTGAGTTTAATGACAATTACTTTGAATTCTTTATCAGGTAAATCACTTATCTGAGATTTTTACCTTTTTCTTCTGAAAGTATGTATTTTTAAAAACTTGGATCAAATTCCTCTCTTCTTTTTCAGTTACTCTATTGGTTTCTTTGTATTAGTTAAAAGAGTCACCTCCCCGTATCTTGAAGGAGTGGCCTCCTGTATGAAATGAACCATATTGTTCAACCCTGCCATAGTTCTTGGTTGTCTCTCCAACCTTTGCAGTTATTCAAGCACCCTATTTTCAGTGGCTCCCGGTAGTTGAGCCATTTATACACCTGTCAGTGTACCCAAGGGGAAGGGCTTAGCACTTAGATTCACGCTAATCTGAAACCAGACCTTCAGGTAGCAGTTTTTAAATTATACAGATAGAATACCGTGGGACCACAAAAGTAAGCCCCACTGGCCACCAGAGTCATGTAGTCTAGAAGGGTCCCCTAACAGCATCCACAAAAATCGGAGCACCAGGCAGATGGAGTACAGCAGAGGTTGAGTGCAAACATTACATCTACCAGCCTCCATTCCCTGAGAGCAGTTTTGTAGGCTCTGAGATATGTGCCAAACCAGAAGACTACCCATCAGGACAAAGCTCTTAAACAAGCAAATAGGCCTCTTTTACATAAAGACTAGGTTGTTTTCAGTCTTCTGTCTGTGTAGTGTCCTGCGATGTTAGTCATCAGACAGTCAAGGACTGTCTCTCTGACTGCGGCAGTCCTGTGGGACCCAGAGACACAAGTTTTTATGGCCACCAGAGCCTGGTGATCAAGAGGGTGTCCTGAGTGACAGACACATACCCACACACACAAATGGGTAGCAGATATGCACAAAAGCTCCCTTTCACTGGACCTTGAAAGTATACTAGATGGAGTTTGAAGACCTCTTCTTTGAGGTCTCTGAAAAGGATTACAGTCAGATCTTAGATGTGTGTTTAATTAGAAGCCTGCCCTTGAGGCCAAAGCTGTGAAGATAACCTAATAAGCTTCTTTCATATAAAGCCTAGGCTCTTGAGACTGTTACCTATTGCTGTGTCTAGGGGGTGGCCGTCATTGAAGAATTCTTTCTCCACTGGACATAGTTGTTTGGGACCCTGGAGAATAAGCCCTGCTGGCCACTGGAGCCAGGCAATCTGGCGGTGTCCCTTGGATGGCAGCCACAAAAATCGGGTTGCCAGTGGTGGTTACAAGGTCCTTTTCAAGAAATAACATCAAGTTGGAGTGCAAAGATGGCATATTGTGTGAAGCAGAGAGCATGCAAAGATGGTGCCCACCAGCCTTCTTTCCTCGAGACAATCCTAGGAGCCCCCAACATGTATATTAGGTTACATGCCTAACCCTCAGGCTGACGCTTGAAGATAGGCAAATAAGCCTCTTTCACATAAAGTCTGGGTACCTTTTAATTAGTTGCTTTTGTACTTGTCTTTGGAGCAGGTGAATCTGAAAGCCTGGGTCCTTTAAGAATTCTCAGTTTGCTCTAGCCTAGTGGGTCTTGGGGATACGAGTTTTGCTGTTTTTCAAGGCTAGATATTTGAGGCCCCATCTGTTAGGAGCAGGTCCTGAAAGCTGAGGTTCTTAATGTGCAGTACAGAGTCTTTATTTCTCAGGGAGAAACTTCAAATTTTGAGTTACCTCCTGATTCTTGCTGTACTGGTGGTAGAGCTTATAGTGAGATTTCGTCTCAGGCTCTCACCTGCTTGGATTTATTTTTCTTGTTTGCCTGATAAGTATAGGTGTCACTCAGCTAGTTTTTACATTTGTTTCTGAGGAAATTGTTGCATATGTAGCTGTAGATTTAGTGTGTCCATGTGAGGAGGTAAGTCCAGGATCCTATGTCATCATCTTGGAACAGAACCTTATATGCTAATTAAATTTGCATCTTATTTTTTTTTAAGATTTTATTTACTTATTTGTCGGGGGGGGGAGAGAACACAAGCAGGGGGAGCAGAGGGAGAGGGAGAAGCAGACTCCCCGCTGAGCAGGGAACCCAATGTGGGGCTTGATCCCAGGACCCCGGGATCATGACCTGAGCTGAAGGCAGATGCTTAACTGCTGAGCCACCCAGGCATCCCTAAATTTGAGTCTTAAAAAAAATTCTCACTGAGCTTGGATTAGCTTTTCAATAACAGCAATATTAAGAGTTTGTCAATTTACAGTTCTTTTTGCTTTGATACAGTCTGCTTGTCAGTGCTTATAGTTAAGCTGTTCAAAGTACTCACCATCTCAAGGCTCCTCTGCCATATTTTTAGGTAATTAAAAATAGAAGGGTTGGTGAAATATTGATAAGACCTTTGACTCATAAAGAGAACTATATCCCCAATGTACACTATTCCACACTATTATGGAAGGTTTTTCCAGTATTTTTAGGATTCCTCAGTCAAATAACTTTGAGAAGGAAAGCATTTGGAGAATGCTTTTAACTCATACATGTTTATTACTATTGAAATTGATCCTCAACTTTTTTTTTATTTTTCAATTTTTATTTTTTTAAAGATTTTATTACTTGAGTGAGAGCACGAGTAAGAGGGGCAGAGGGAGAGGGAGAGGGAGAATCTCAAGCAGACTCCATACTGAGTGCAGAGGCTGATGCGGGACTTGATCCCAGGACCCTGAGATCATGACCTGAGCCGCAAACAAGAGTTGGACGCTTAAACCAACTGTGCCACTCAGGCGCCCCTGCTTTGTAAGTTTTTAAATCAAGACAGTTCCATAGTTCTGTGGATTAGAAGTATCCCTCTCTGTTGTCCACTTAAAAAAATCAGCCTTATCTCAATGGGAAATGAATAAAAAAATCTCCACACCATATCTTTTTTATGTTTTCTCTAGTCTGTCCCATTGAAATTATAATATGTATTCCATTTTTAAAAATTAACCTGGTTATACTTGACCATCTTCAAGTCTAAAATAAAAACAGACAAAAAAAAAAAAAACTTCAAAAGTAAAAGCAGAGCATCCGGAAAGAACTCTCAAGGATACTCCGCACTTTCTTGGAGTTGTTATTTATGAGGCTAACTTGGCTTCCATCTGATCATTTTCTCCAGATGTGTGTTGACTTCTCAAAAATTCTGAGGGAGGTTATAGAGAATAAAGGGTGTCAAACTTGGCCCCCAAATTCCTTGTTCTAACTGAGGTTTTGGTGTCCCACATCATCTATATCTAACTTCTCAACTTTTAGAAGCTTTTCAGGTTCTCAACATTTCATACCAGAATGTTTGAAACCGTAAGTATAGGATGAATATTGTCATTTGAGTCACCTGCCTTTTAGGCTACAAGTGGGGAGATTTTACTGCATTCTTATATAATGAATTTGGGAGTAACTGGCATAGATTTTTCCAGTAAACAGTAACTCAGTGAACTCCATTGTATATTTAATTCCAGATTAGGTGTGCAAATTTAGTTTCACATTGTTTTATTCAAAATATATCCATGAAGCAATAACTGAGAACCAACTATGTACTGGGCTGTGAAAGGTTCTGTATTAAACGTGGGTAAGAAAATTCATAATGTATTGCTTTGTCATACAGTATTAGTAAAGATAATCTCTGTTAGTTACCTGCCTTGTAATCCATGCTAATAGCTAATGTAGGCTGTTCAGAATTCATATAAAATCTAAGGGCTAACTATGCAGTTTGTTTCTTTTTTACATATATTAAATAATTTGGATTAGCATTAATTCACTTTTCCTCTCTCTTCCTCTCTCCTTCCCTCCCTCCTTTTCTTCCTCCTGTTATTCAACAGATTTATCCAGTACCTTCTACTTACTGATGTAAAAAAAAAAATCAATTAAAAAGATAATGTCTAGATACTTTGTCTAAATTTAAGACACACATTGCTTACAATATATGTGTAGAATGGTTAATATATACATTTGGAATTTCCTAACCTAATACTTACATTACTTCTAAAAAGTAAGAGGAGCAGAAATTCCAGAAATTTTATCTTTAATGAAAAAATAATTAAAACCCCCCAAAATTAAAAAAAAAATCATCCTCATCTAGTTGTTTTGTAATTTACTCTTCATCAGGAATTGAGTTAAATGTTTCACATACGTATTCTTCTGTAACATTTACGATAATTCAGGTCATACAATAAGTATTATTGTATCAGTAGAGAAATGTATGCAAAGATAGTTGAGTATCTTGCCTTTTTTCCATGTTGTATAAGTGATGTAGTGACTGAATCTAGGCAGTCTGACACCAGTGTCTGTGTTCTTAAGGCTGAATATTTGGGTTAATACAGAAACTTCTACTTTCTCATTCATGTACTCATGTAACTTTCCATCTGTCTGCATTACTACTTTGATGCTCTGTTGTATATACTTTTAATGGAAGTAGTTTCAATACCGTTAGGAGACACACATGTTAAAAATAAGCTGCTGCTTGGTCCTTTTATCATAAATCTTCTTCAGAAGCCTTGGCTATTACCCCTGTCAGATTTATAATTAAAATGAAACATTGAGCTCCCACAAAAATGGGTCATTACAGTACAATTTTTAAAGGTGACATGTTTCAAATTATTTTGGTAACCTGAGTTTTCTTTGTGTTCAGAATATCTCATCTTGGCTGGAGTCCAGGGCTTTCTTTTCAAACAAGCAAGACAATTACTTATAGAAAACAAAACAAAAAAACAACAAAACAAACCATAAACCTTCTCACATGGTGTTTTAGTTTCCTACAGAATGTGTGGCCTGGCTTTCTGTTCCCTTCCTTGATTGTGTATTCTTTTCCACTTTCAGATCGATTTTTCTATGAAAAATCCTCTTGCCTGTCTTCTGCCTCTCTTTCCTCTTGTTTTCATATGTACACTCTATTTTTCATTACTTCCAGAAAACAGTTGTTAAATAAGGGTTGGCTGAGCATTTGTCAATGTGCTGCACTAACACTTTGAACTCTTTTGGAAAAATTTCTCTGCTTTCTTTGTCTGTACATGAACTGTGTTTTTTGTTTGTTTTTGTTTTGTTTTTTTGTAGCTCTGAGATATTCATAGTGATGAATTTTACTCTTTGGTCCTAAATTATGGTCTAGGTTCTGATTTTTTTTTTTAAGATTTATTTATTTATTTGTCAGAGAGAGAAAGAGCACAAGGAGGGGGAGCAGCAAGCAGAGGGAGAAGCAGGCTCCCCACTGAGCAGGGAGCCTGATGCGGGACTAGATCCCAGGACCCTGGGATCATGACCTGAGCCAAAGTCAGATGCTTAACCAACTGAGCCACCCAGGGTCCCTAGGTTCTTTGAGTTTAAAGAAAGAATTCTGTATTTGGTTTCTCTGTAATTAGTCTGAACTTTTTTTTATGAGTAGCAAACACACTGAGGTGAATGCATGAATGAGAATGTGGTGCTACAGATTAGTCTTGTCTGGTAACTGGGGCTGATTCTTTAGACACCTTAGGTTCTGTTGTGTGACCCAGATTAATTCTTTAAGTTTTCTAATAACCCCATCTTCATTTTGGTTCTGGAATGGATGTAAGTGAGGTGTCTAATATGACCTCAGTAGTGGAGAGGAGATGGGGTCCTCACATTGATGCGGAGAGGTCTGGGTTTTTTTGGTCCATTCTTGGGTAGAGGGACAAACTTTTTTTTTTTTTTTTTTTTTTTTTAATTTTTTATTGTTATGTTAATCACCATATATTACATCATTAGTTTTTGGTGCAGTGTTCCATGATTCATTGTTTGTTCATAACACCCAGTGCTCCATGCAGAACGTGCCCTCCTCAATGCCCATCACCAGGCTAACCCATCCCCCTACCCCCCTCCCCTCTAGAACCCTCAGTTTGTTTTTCAGAGTTAGAGGGACAAACTTGACCTGCTTATTGGACTTCTGACCACTGAGCTGTGCTGGTACCGCCCCTGGGCAAAGTTTGCAGGACCTGAGAAAGGAGTAACTGACTTTTTTCAGCAAAGGCCTTATCATTTCTCCCGCTTATTTGGCCTCATATTAGCCACTCCATCTTTACCTTATAGATGCCCTTAGGCAAGGATGCCTGCTTGATTTCTCCTAAGGCACAGGTTGGATCTTGCCAGGCAGCTTACCAGTGCAAATACCAGGGAGCTGTGGGAGTTAGGGCTTATTTTTTTCCAAAAAGTGAAATGTGAAGCAGGAAGATACTTAACCTTAATAATTTTTTCAAATGTATGTGCAGTCTCCAAAAATCAATACTTTTTAATGAAAAGTATATATTTTAGTGACCTTAAGATGCTTAAATGTTTCTGAAGAACCACTACCTAAAATAACCCAAGGTTTTGGGGCACCAGGGTGGTGCAGTTGTTTAAGCATCCAACTCTTGATTTTGGCTCAGATCATGATCTCAGGGTCACGAGATCAATCCCCACTTGGGGATCCATGCTCAGCATGGAGCCTGCTTGAGATTCTCTCTCCCCCTCTGCCCCTCCTGCTCATGCTGTCTCTCTCCCTCTCTCTCCCATTCTCTAAAATAAATAAAAAAATCTTTAAAAAAAATAACATTTTATCATTAACTGTAACGACAAATGTTAAATAAAGTAGGAAGTAAGAAAATTACATTATTTGGACAATTAGGTTAAAGACTCACTGAGGAAATTCAGGTTTTTGTTTTTATTAGGATTACCTAAGGTTTTTTTTTTTCCTGCATTGGAAAGCACTGTAATGTAATGGTTTAGAGCACAGTCTGTTCCCAAGTTCAGATTCTGACTCACATTTAGTAGCTGTGTTATTATGAGAATGTTACTTAAGCTCTCTAATCTCCGCCTCTTTGCCGAAAAGGAGCATAACAACAGGAACCTAGTAGAGCGATTTAGAATAAAGAAAGATAATCTCTTACCATAGTAGTTAGTACTTAATAATACTCAACAAATGTGACTTCAGGTATTAAAAATTATCTTATGCACTCCCATATTAATGACACATAGTATCGAATCCTTTGTTTTCAATTTTCAAAACACAAATTTCTGAATACAATACACAGATTAATCTATGATAGGCTGTTACTAATGCAATTATTTAAATTAACATTTTACATGCCATTTCTCTCATCAGGAAAATACTGTAAATAAGTGAGCACAAAGATAATATAAATCTCTGAGATCTTTCTTATGACATACCCAAGAAAATACAATATGATCCTGATTGAGTTTAAGCATTGCTAAGAGCCCAAAAGGAGAAAAGTAGAAAATAAATGATTTTGAAATGCTTTTTCTTTTACCTCTTTTAGTCTGTTACCAATAAAACAAATATTTTTGAAACATTCCAGCCCTATCATATCATTCTCTAATAACTTTTCACAACTAAAATAAAATCCCATATTACTACTTTGACCTTTAAATCCATAGATGTTCTGTACCCTAAATCTTTGTTAGCACCCTTAATAGTTTATTTCCACCACAATGGCCTTTTTGCTACTATCTGGGAAAACACACAGTCTCCTACTCTCAGAGTTTTGTACTTTCTCTTCTCTCTGTATAATATTATCTTCCCCTAAATAGTTCAGTGCCTCGCTTCATCTAAGGTGTTCCTGTTAACTTCCACAAAGAGCAATCCCTTAACTATCCTAAGAGTACACTACTTATTCTTTTTTTTTTTAAATAAAGCATACTTACTTAGTTTAGTTAAATTCAACTAGTCTTTGCATTTAAGTTCCAAATGATTTTTTTATTTCATTATATTTCTGAAACTAATAATACATTCCATGTGAATTAATTGATTTTAAATAAAATTAAAAATAAAGTATACTTCTTACATTATTCTCTTACCTTTTCTATTTTCCATTACAGAATATTTACCATATATGTATGTTTACAGTTTTTTAGTTCATGCACCCATACTAGATTATACATTTTATAAGAATAGAGTTAGTTCTGCAAGAAACAGACTCATAATTACAGAGAACAAACTGATGGTTACCAAAAGGGACATGGGTAGGGGGATGGAGGAAATCGGTGATGGAGATCAAGGAGGACATTTGTCCTGATGAGCACCAGGCAATGTATGTAAGTTAAGTGCTGAATCACTATATTGTACACCTGAAACTAATATAACATTGGCTGTTAACTACCTGGAATTAAAAACTTTTAAAAAAGAATTGTTAATTTTTAGGTGCAATTAAAAAATTAGTTATCCCATGCCCACCCCCCGAAAAATTATCTTTTACATATTTGGGGATTGTAGTTGAGAAATTTACTGTAAAAAAGTTGAAAACATGTACTGTTTTTACAGAATAAATTTTTTGGAATGTATACAGGGCACCAGATTTGAGGTTGGAAACAATTCACTGTAATTAGCTTCATAAACGCAATATGAGATATTGATGGAGTTCATATATTACATCATTGATTTTTAACAGCAAGTTGACAATAAAATAATATAAAAAAACTAACCTAAAAAAAAAGAAGATAGAGTTATTTTTTGTCTCATTGTCATATGCTCACTACCTTGAAGAGTAACAGGCGCTTTGTATGTGCTCAGTAAATATATACTAAATAAATAGTAACTGTTCAAAAAATATTTGGTGAATAAATATATTAAATATTTTATGAATTCTTCCAGCTATATAGGAATAGTTTGTATCACACAAAGCAGTACATAATGCATAACTGGAAAATCTGAATGATACTCAGTAAATAACACCTGATAGCCAAAGCTCTGAGAACATAGGGGAGCCAAGATCAAAGAGATCACAGTATAGAAGTAAGTACAGTACTCTGAGTAGATTTTTACTTTGAGGTGAAACAGTTTTTTAGCTGAAACATCAGGTCTGGAAGTCAAAGAGCTGAGATTCTCTGCTGCAGAGGATCAAGTGATGTGAAATCCTAGAGTAAAAGATGAGAGAGGCAAAGAACCAAGTGGAAAATGTTGGGTGAGACACCGACAGACTGAGTGCAGTTGTAGACAATTTTATGGAGGTAGGAGCAACGGGCATCCAAGAGCCCAGGAAAACATGGATATAAGACATGGATACAAATATAATCCCTCCAAAATAAGCACTAAATAAATTAGTTGAGAAATATGTACCAAGAGAAATCTACAAGGGAAACATGTATACCTGAAAAATACGATAAATCTGAAAGAAGCCCCCTCCCCCCGAAAAAGAAAGAAATTTAAGTAAAATAAACCAGTCACAGGTGGACAAATACTGTGTGCTCTCACTTAGATGAGGTATGTAAAATATCCAAACTCATAAAAGCAGAGAGTAGAATGGTAGCTTACTAGGGTCTGGATAGGGGGGAGGAGTAAGTGAGAAGTTATTCAAGGGGCATAAGGTTTCCATTATGCAAAATGAATAAATTCTAGAGATCTGCTGTAGAAACTAGTGCCTGTAGTTATCAATGTAGTATTGTACTTGAACCATTTGTTAAGAGGGAAGATTTCATGTTAAATGTTCTTACCATAATAAGAATAATTTCTCTAAGATTTGCCTTTATTTTAAAAACAAAATGCTATGATTTTTTAAGTAGTTAACAAAAGTTCTGTACTACTTCAGATTGTGTAGTTTCTGTTTGACTATGAATTATTTTGATGATTTTTACTCTAATAAGAACAGAACTCCTTTTTTGACATTTTTTTTCATGTCCGGTTTCCTTGAGGTTGAGAAAAGGAACACAATAACATGTTTTATAGGTATTTGCTTTAGCAGGATTTAAGTATTTTAGACTTTAGGGAAAAATAATCAGCATATTCATTATAGATGGTAAGAGTTTTGGTAAACAATTTTTGACTTTTAAGTGTCCCACTTTCAGTAATAACAACAGTCACTGTGTTTAAGAAAAATGCTTTTGAAATAGTTTGTTATACATTAACAGTCTCATTGGCCAAAGTGTTATTTCATGAAAGGCCACAGATCCTATCATTTGATTTTTTAAATGTAATATTCAATAATTGTATTTAAAACAAAACAAAATAAAACAATACAGTTGATTTTAAAATAACCAACATTAGTATTTAGTTGGGGCTTTAATGATTGTTTTACTTGGATTGAAAAGGGAATATCCTATGGTGACATACCCATACCTATTCATGTGATAAATAGCTTGAAATACAGAATATTGTTAATCATACTCTTGGCCACAAAAATCAGAGAAAGAAGAGGGGGAAGTCATCTCTCAGATTTAATCTCCACTTACTCTGCAAGCATTGCATTTTAAATTCTGTATTTTATCTTGTTTTCATGTTCCTTTAGAGGTCTTTGACCTGTGTTTGCCTTTGAAATTGCATTAATTTTATACTTTTTTGTTTTTTTTTTCAAAGCTTGGATCTGTTAAAAATTTCAGAGATGAATTAAAGTGCTGACATTACTCATTTAAGAGCACTTCTTATTATTGCTAAGAGATTATACTTCACCTTTGCCCCACTTGATCTGATGATACATAAGCAATCTTCTTTACTAATATATCTCACAGTCTATATTCATTTTGTTATTTCAGAAAATAGTCATTTATTTTACACTTATCTTTTGTGTAACTATTGGGAAGTAAACTGTAAAATGAATTGTAGCCAGAGACTTTACTCAACATATTACATGTATATGATATGATATATCCTGAATTTTTTTGAAAGTTTTAATTCAAATTCATTAGTTAACATACAGTGTCATATTAGTTGCAGTTATACAAGATATCTGCATTTTTTGTTGGTTTGTTTAAAGATGTATTTATTTATTTTAGAGAGAGAGGGCATGAGCTGGTGGGGCAGAGGGAGAGGGAGAGAGAATCCCAAGCAGATTCCACGCTGAGCATGGAGCCCAACCTGGAGCTCGATCTCACAACCCTGAGATCACAAGCTGAAACCAAGAGTTGGACACCCAACCGACTCCACCACCCAGGCGTCCTAATATCTCCTGCATTTTTATGGCAGCAGCAGACTTGTATAAAGAGTAAACCAGGACAGTTAGGACTTACTTTCTTTCCTAAAGCTGAGCGTCAAAGTCTTTTATTTTTTTTCTGGAAATACCAGCTGTACAAATCATCTGTACCTCCTGGAGGGTTTTGTTTTGTTTGAAAAGTTTGTAACTACAAATTCAAATTATTTAGTAGTTACAGTTCCTTGTTATATAACTCTTTCTTCTTGCATCTTTCAATAACACTGGTACAATTCACATAGTTGGCATATTTATGGTTATAATGTTCTTTAGAGTATTTATTGAAGTTTCTGTAGTGATGTCACGTCACTCATTTTTTGTTTTGGGTCTTCTATGGCTTTTATATGATCTGTTTGGATGTTTGTAAATTTTGTTGACCTCAAAGAACCAGTTTTTGTTACATTGATATTTTATGAGCATTTTTTTGTTGTTTATTACTTTGGTTTTAGTCTAATGTTTTTTCCCCATTTTATGCTGCTTGGTTAGGTTTTGTTCTTTTTCTAGTTTCTGAAGGTAGAAACTCTGGTCATTGACTTGAGATTTCTTTCTTCTTTTCTAATATAAGTACTGAGTGCTGTAAATTTCTCTTTTCTGAGCATGGCTTTGGTTGCATTCCACACATTTTGATAGGCTGTGTTTTCATTTTCACTTGGCTCTGTATAGCTTCTGCTTTATATTGATACCTGTTTCAACTCTAACCTTTACCTAGTTTCCTTAAAGAGTAGTTTAAAAGGAAAAAAATAATTTCACCTTTTTTATGTATATTTATTCCATTTCCTTTGCCCCCCCCCCCTCACCTTTTTAAATCAGATATAAAAAGCTTCTGTCTGGTATTCTATTCTTTCTAAATGAGTAACTTGTATTTTTGTAGTTTAAGTCTAATGACCCTGGATTTTTTCATTGGGTGGTGATGGTGATTAATAACTTCTCTCAGATATTATGAATATCTGAGAGAGTCTTAATTCTCTATTTGATATTTGGGGTAGATAGTTACAGATTGAAAATTGATTTTTAACACTGTAAATCATCACTTAATTGCCTTTTGGTTTGTTACATGATAAGCCATCTGTATGAAAATTGACTGAAAATGATTAAAGACTTAAATATAAGACCCCAAACTGTAAAACTAAGAGAAGACAGGGTTGAAGTTGAAAGACATGGATCTTTGACAGTGTTTTTGTGGGTTATGAAGTTGAAAGCACAGGCAACAAAAGCAAACACAGAGAAGTGGGACTACATCAGAGTAAGAGACTTCTGCATAGAGAACAGCCAACAGAGGGAAAAGGCAACCTATAGCATGAGAGAAAGTATTTGTAAACTGTGTATTTGATAAGGAGTTCATTTCTAAAATATTTAAAGAACTCCTACAAATTAGTAGCTAAATAAATAAATAATTGACAAGGGAACTAAAGACATTTCTCCAAAGACCAATGACTGGCCAACAGGTATAAGAAAAGATGCTTAATATCACTAATCATCAAGGAAATGAAATAAGCATCATAATGATTGATCACCTTACACCTCTTAGGATGGCTATTATCAAGAAAACAAACAAGAAGTATTGGTAAAGGTGGAGAAATTAGTGACACATTTGGTGGGAATGTAAAATAGTGCAGTCACTATGGAAAAAAGCATGGAGGTTCTCCCAAAAATAGAACTGCTGTATATATGGTCCTGCAATCACACTCCTGGGTATATATCCAAAAGAATTAAAATCATCATCTTGAAGAGATAGCTCTAAGTCCAGGTTCATTGAAGCACTATTCACAACAGCTGTGATAGGGAAAGAACCCAAATGTCCAACAACAGATGAATGAATAAAGAAAACATGATATATACATACAGTGGAAATTATTCAGCCATAAAAAAGGAGGAAGTCTTGCCATTTGTGACAACAGGGATGGATCTGAAAGACATTATGCTAAGTGAGTGTCAGTCACAGAAGGACAAATAATAATATCACTTAAATGAAGTATTTATAATATCCTTAAAAGCTCAAAATGGAATGGTGGTTTCCAGGAGATGGGGAGGGGAGGAGGAAGGGGAAATGGGGAGTTATTCAGTGGGTATGAAAATACAGTTACAAAGATGAGTAAGTTATAGATATCTACTGTGCAACATATTTCCTACAGATAACAATCTGGTATTGTGTATTTAAGAATTTAGAGAGTAGGGCGCCTGGGTGGCTCAGTTGGTTAAGCGACTGCCTTCGGCTCAGGTCATGATCCTAGAATCCCGGGATCGAGTCTCACATCGGGCTCCCTGCTCAGCAGGAAGTCTGCTTCTCCCTCTGACCCTCTTCTCTCTCATGCTTTCTATCTCTCATTCTCAATCTCTCTCAAATAAATAAATAAAATCTTTAAAAAAATTTAGAGAGTAGATCTCATGTCAGGTGTTCCCTACTACAAGAAAAAACAGCATAGGGACACAGGAAGTGATGAATATGTTTATTATCTTGATTGTGGTGACAGTATCACAGATATGCCTACCTAGGTCCAAATGCATCAAATTGTATACTTTACATATTGGCATGGTCTCTTTGTACATCAGCTAGACATCAAAGAATATGTATAGAAAGAAATTATCAGTGTATAATACTCCTTTGGTCTGTTTTCTATAGTGCTGTGTGTGTTTCATTTACTTTATAAGACAATGGATAACCTTAAATACAAAATTCTCACCAAGGATCTAAATTAGTAAAAATGGTGTTAAATGTTATAAAAGAAATTTATTTAAAACAAAGAAATCTATTTCTTGTTATAAATATAAAATATATACTATAATATATATTATATAATATATTCTCTTGTACATAATTAACAGATAAAATTGATTATAATCAGCATGTTCATTATCTCTAATCATTTTTAAAATAGTAAGATTTTCTGTTGTCCAGACCCCAGCTTGGTAAGTGGGGAAACTCCGTGGTCCCACCTCAGTTCTTTTTCAGTATTCCGAAAAACTCTCTCAGTGGCTCAAAATTCCTATGTTGGAAGGTTTTACATTTTTCAAGTTTCCTGGGCAACAGGCTCAATAATTCAATTGGTTGTATTTTCTTCATATGCAAAGCCAGTGGGTATATTTCAGGTATAAAACATAATGATTCACTACTTGTATGTATAATGAAATAGTCACCAAAATAGGTTTAGTTAACATCTACCACAGGTACAGTTTTTTTGAGAAGTTTTTAAAACTCCCTAAACCTACTAATTCTCAGTTTAAGACTTTAAATGTTACATACACTTGTAATTTCCAAATTCTTTGGACAAATAGATAGTTTTCTAGTTGAATTGTGAATAAATAAATTCAAATTAATGAAGTCTTGTGCCATCAGTGTTTCATCTATTTACCATCTCCTATCTTGACAGTTATTTTTTTTAAAGATTTTATTTATTTGTCAGAGAGAGAGAGAGAGAGAGAGCACAAGTTGGGGTGGGGGGTGGGGGGGAGAGGGAGAAGCAGGCTCCTCGCTGAGCAGGGAGCCCAGTGCAGGACTCGATCCCAGGACCCTGGGATCATGACCTGAGCCGAAGGCGGACATTTAACTGACTGAGCCACCCAGGCGCCCCGCAGACAGTTTTAAACTGGTTTAAGTAGCTTGACTTTTTCCAGCTAAGGTAAAAAGTATTACAGAGTAATAAAGTTGTTGAAATAAAAAAAAAATTAGATAGTAATAAAAAGAAGTTTCATGAGATTTCCACACACATGCACACAAAATGCAACTTTCTGGTAATATTCAGTCCCCTTCCCTCAGTATTATATTCCAGAAGGGCAGTTTTCTCCTTTTCTGAGAATTTTCCCACATCTTGATCTGATAACTTAAGATGTTCTTCCTAAAATCTACATCTTTTCCCTTTTACTTTTGTGGTGCTCTTCCCTTCAGTTCTTGTGATCAAGATTCTTCCTATTTATGCCTTTTCCTTCTATAACCATTTTCATGAGGATTGTAGACCTTTTCTTCCTTCTCAACCAAATTAGTAGGTTTGAGGAGATAAACAAAATGGGAAAGTTTCAAGTTCCTTTTAAAAGACAGAGAAACAAAAACCTGGCAAACAAAAGGTTGATTTGAATAAGTAGAACTAGTTGACTAAAAGAAAAGAAAATTATCAATGAGTAGAGAAAACTATAATTTTTATTTTTGATTCTCTGTATGTAGTATCTTTTTTCCTGAGTGCGTTCAGGAATTTTTGTTTATCTTTTGTGTTCAACAAATTCAGTAAGATATGTCTACATGTTTATTTTTGTTTGGCATTCATCCTTATGTTATTCACAGAATCTCTTGGATTTGTCATTGGGGATCTGTCATTAATTTGTAAAAACTTTTAAGCCTTTACGTTTTTAAATACTACTGTTGCATATTCTCACTTCTCCTTCTGGTATTTCAATTTTATTTATGGGAAAATATTTGATACTGTCCTACAGTACAGGTCTTAGAAACTCTGAATTTCCCCCATCAAGTTTTTTTTTTTTTTTTCCTTTCTGTGTTTATGAAAATTGTCAATGTCTGTAAGTAAAGCCTATAAGACTGAAATTACTATGAAAATCACGTAAGGAGAAATTTACCAGAAAACATTAGAAGTGATAAAGCATAAGGAGAAAAAAATTGGAAGTGATAAAGCATATTCAATGGGATTAATGCCTATAAAAGTAAGATTGGCTGTGCATACGACCCTACCAATATGCATAATTTTTCTCTTCTTGGAAACTTAAAACAAAATCATGGCTATATTGTTTGTATAAAGCTTGAGTTTCTCACATTGTATAATGGTTTTTGAAAGCCTAGAGAAGATCTTGTATAGTAGATTGACAGCCATTTCACTGAGGGGGGTCATATATTACCAAGTTAATATGGCAAAATCATTGAATACCTTTGAATATCTGAAAATGATGAAGGGATAGGTAAATGCTTTGTTCACAGACTTAAATTTTTGAAGGATTTAGGAACTCAAAGTCTACATAATTTGTAAAAGCAGCTTCCACATTCTAGACACCAAAGCTTTGTACAAAATTACATCACACGCCTAAATTGCAGTGAGTATGAGCATGAGCATGACCTTAACAGAAACATCACATTCAAAAATTTAATTACAATTGCAGGCTGAAGTTATTAGGGACTAATTACAAGTAAAGTAAATACATATATCCACATTATGTATTTGTTTTTCTTTCTGATAACTTGTCTTCCTATAGTTTTGAGAATGTGGTTCTGCTTCCTTATTTTGAGTCTTTTTTTTTATTTTAAAGAATTTTTTTAATTTATTTATTGAGAGAGAGAGAGAGAATGGTAGAGAGCATGAGAGGGAAGAAAGTCAGAGGGAGGAGCAGACTCCCTGCTGAGCAGGGAGCCGGATGCGGGACTCGATCCTGGGACTCCAGGATCATGACCTGAGCCGAAGGCAGTTGCTTAACCAACTAAGCCACCCAGGCACCCCCTTATTTTGAGTCTTAAGTATAAAAATAATGTTTTCTACCAGCTCTCTTTATTTGGATATAAATGAATGCTGAGAAATTACTGTTTTATTCACTATGTTTAACTATATTCTTCTGTTCACCTTCAGTAATACCAAATAGCAACCAAGAGATTGTACTTAGGCAATGTTTTAATAATAGAAAATACTTGTTAATCACATCATTTTGTAGCTCTTTTACTGAAAAGTCATTATTTTCATATCTCTTTAATACTTTTTTAGTATTTCTTTACAACAACTTGCTCAGTATTATTATACTTGCACAAAAATAAACACACTGATGAGTTCATCAAATGCCAAATTAGATAACTGATGTTAGGAATATTTTGTATCTTGCAGAAGTCAAAAGGACATTGTTATAGAGGTGTTTAAATTATCTTAATGATATTTAGAAAAATTGGATGGATTTAATTAGTAAGTGGGAAATGAATTACTGTATTTTAACATTTAAATAGATGGAATGTAATTTTCTGTTATTTCAGAATTCATTATCCAAAATGTTGTCAGGAATCCATCATACTTGGATCATCAGAGATCCCTTATTAAAACGATGCTTCAATATTTCCCAGGAAAGATAAAAGACTCAAATTTAGTTTCAGGAAATAGGAAAAGTCCCAAACAAGACAAAAAAATGGGAAGAAATCTACACCTAGAGATGTGGTAGTAAAACTGAAAAGCAAAAATTAGAGAAAAATTTTTAAAATATGAACAGAATAGACAGATGATGTACCTGAAAAATTAGGATAAATACCCTGATTTATTAAGAGTAATAAGACAGAAAAGAGTGAACTATCCACAAAATGCTCATAGAAAATATCAGAAAAATTAGGAATGAAAACTCTGGATACCATTTTTAAAATGAAAGCAAGTCCACAGTTGGAACAAGAAGCCCTCTAGTAATTTATTAATAGGTGTGACTAGAGGTAATTTAAATACTATACTTTGAGAGATGAAAAATGATTCTAATCTGATACACATCGAAATTCTTATTTAAAAAAACCTGGTAAGTCTGTAGGCAAATCTCAACAAATGTTGATTGAAAATGTCTATTTCAGTTGACTAAAAAAAAAAAAAAAACTAAAACAATGGAGAAATCTAAAAGAATGGAAGGGGTTAGTGTAATTAAAATGTTTATAGTTTCTTCTATTGTTGGAAGAGGAGTGATAGTGATTTTTTAAATTCATTTTTACTTTTTAAATTTTTTTAAAAGATTTTATTTACCTACTTGAGAGAAAGAGAGAAAGAGCATGAGCAGGGGGAGGAGCAGAGGGAGAAGCAGATTCCCCCTGCTGAGCAGGGAGCCTGATGCGGGACTCAATCCCAGGACCCTGTGATCATGACCTGAGCCAAAGGCAGATGTTTAACCGACTGAGCCACCCAGGTGCCTTTATATTGATTTTTAAATACACATTACAGTTTTAAGAGTATCAATTAGAATATAAAGTTTTAAGCTGTCAATTCTATCCACACTGATCCATAGTTTGAATGTAATCTCAATAGTGATTCTATCAGCAATTTAAAGAGCCTCAAAAAGTATTTTGGAAAACTCATAAAGCCTGATATCATTACTAACTATATGTTCCTATTATTAAGACAGTGAGGCATTGGGCGCCAGGGTAGCTCAGTTGGTTAAGCGACTGCCTTCGGCTTGGGTCATGATCCTGGAGTCCTGGGATCAAGTCCCACATCAGGCTCCCTGCTCAGCGGGGAGTCTGCTTCTCCCTCTGACCCTCTTCCCGCTCATGCTCTCTCTCACTCTCTCACAAATAAATAAATAAAATCTTAAAAAAAAAAAAAGACAGTGAGGCATTGGTATAACCTAGATAAATAGGTGAGAAATGAACTCAGAATTACATGGAAAAATTACTTTCAACAAAGGCACCAGAGAAATTCCAGAGTGTGGAATGGAAACTGTTTTCAACAGTGCTGCTGGAACAATGGGATATCTATATGAAAAATCATGAACCTCAATATCTACTTATATTTACACATGTGAACTAATTTGAAATAGATCATGAGTGAAAACCTAGAGGTTGGCAGCAATTCTTTAGGACACAGAAATTAATAATTAAATGAAAATGGATAAATGAATTGTATTAACCTGAAAAATGAATCATGAAATACTTCTACAAAAAATCAGGAACTGGAAAAAGAAAGGCATGAGAAACTTTCTGTGGTGAGGAAAATGTTTTATGAGGCGTGGGTTACATAGGTGTGAACATTCTCTGAAACTCATGTCACTTTGCAAATTTACTTCTATACATTGCATTTTACATAAATCATAACCCAATAAAGGAGTAATGTATATAAAGTACTGTTCATTTTGTGATAATTTCTTAAATATATGTTCATCAAAGACCACAGTTAAGTGAAAAGAGAAGAAACACACTAGAAATAAAAAGGATTGTATTCAGATTAACACCATGAAAAATAAAAACAATAAACTAAACATAATAGTTTTGAGAAGAGGATAACTAAATGGCAAAGAAGCCCATAAAAAGATATTCATCTTTATCATTATTATTACTGAGGTGTAATTGACAATGTGAAAATAGTTTCAGGTATGCAACGTATTGATTCAGCAGTTCTCTATTGTATTCAGTGCTCACCCTGACAAATGCAGTCACCATCTGTCTCCATACAATACTATTCACTATATTTTCTACACTGTATTTTTCATCTCCATGACTTACTTATTTTGTAAGTAGGAGTTTTTACCTCTTAATCCCTTTATCTATTTTGCCCATTCCACACCCAGCTTCCCTCTGGCAACTACAGTTCATTCTCTGTATTTAAAAGCCTGTTGGCTCATTTTGTTTTTTAAATTCCACATATAAGTGACATTATATGATATTTGTATTTCTTTGACTTACTCACTTAGCATAATATTCTCCAGGGTCATCCATGTTGTTGCAAATGGCAAGATCTCATTCTTTTTGTATGGCTGAATAGTATTCCATTGTATATATATTTACCACATCTTCTTTATCCATTCATTTGTCCAAGGGACACAGGCTGCTTCCATATCTTGGCTATTGTAAATAATGATGCACTAAACATAGGGGTGCATGTATCTTTAGAATTGGTGTTTTTATTTTCATTGGATAAATACCCAGTAGTAGAACTACTAGATCAAAAGGTTTTTCTATTTTTACTCCACTAGGTATCTTTTTTGTTTTGCTGATGATTTGCTTCTCTATGCAAAATCTTTTTAATTTTGTCTAGTCTCAGTAGTTTATTTTTGCTTTTGTTTTCCTTGCCTGAGGAGAAATGTCCATAAATATTATATCTGAGATATATAAATATCCAAGATATTACTGCCTATGTTTTCTTTTAGGAGTTCCATGGTTCAGATCCCACATTTAAATCTGTAAACTATTTTGAGTGTATTTTAGTGTAGTATAAAAAAAAAGTAGGCCAGTTTCATTCTTTTGCATGTAGCTGTGCAGTTTTCCCAAGACTGTTTATTAAAGAGGCCATCTTTTGCACATTGTATATTCTTGTTTCCTTTGTAGATTAATTGACCATAAAGGTATGGGTTTATTTTTGAGCTTTCTATTCTGTTCAGTCGATCGATATGTCTGCTTTTGTGCCAGTACCATCCTGTTTTGATTCCTATAACTTTGTAGTATATCTTGAAATCTGGCATTATATTAATTCTAGCTTTGTTCCTTCTAAAGATTGCTTTGCCTCTTTGGGGTCTTTTGTGGTTCCATACAAATTTTAGGATCATTTGTCATCATAGTTCTTTGAGAAATGGCATTGGTATTTGTGATGAGGATGCAATTGCACTGAATCTGTAGATTTCTTTGGGTTGTAGGGACATTTTAACAATGTTAATTCTTCCATTCTGTCAGTATGGTTCACTTTTTAATTTGTGTCATCTTCAATTTCTTTCATCACTGTCTTAGAGTTTTCAGAGTATAGGTTTTCAAACTCCTTGGTTAAGTTTATTCCTAGATATTTTATTCTTTTTAATATAATTGTCAATTAGATTGTTTTCTTAATTTCTCTTTCTGCTATCTTGTTAGTAAGTGTACAGAAATGCAACAGATGTCCATATATTAATTTTGTATTCTGCAACTTTACTAAATTCACTTATCAGTTCTAATAGTTCTACAGTGGAGTCTTTAGGGTTTTTCATATATAGAATCATGACTCCTGCAAATAGAGTTTTCCTTTTTCCTTATCAAGTTGGGTGGCTTTTATTTATTTATTTATTTTTGAACTGCTGTGGCTAAAACTTCCCGTACTGTGTTGAATATAAGTGGTGAGAGTGGACATCTTTGTCTTGTTCCTGATCTTAGGGGAAAAGCTCTATTTTTCATCATCAAGTATGATGTTAGCTGTGGGTTTCTCATACATGGCCTTTATTGTGTTGAGGTATGTTCCCTCTAAATCCACTTGGTTCAGTTTTTATTACGAAGGGATATTGTATTCTGTCAATACTTTTTCCTGCATCTGTTGAGATGATGTTATGCTTTTATCCTTTTGTGAATTTAATGAATCACATTGATTGACATATTGAACCACCCTTGCATCTCTGGAATAAATTGTATGTGGTCATGGTGAACAATTTGTTTAAATGTATTGTTGAATTTGGTCTGCTAGTATTTTTTTTTGACAATTTTTGCTTCTATGTTCATCAGACATATTTGCCTATACTTTCCTTTTCTGTAGTGTCTTTTCTGGTTTTAGTATTGGGGTAATGTTTGCCTCATAGAATGAATTTGGAAGTTTAAAAGGATATTCAATCTAATTAACAACTAGGGAAATGGATAGTAAAGCTAAATGATATGCCATTACATGCTTAACAGATGCACAATGGTTTTTTATTTGTGTAAGTCTGACAAAGCCATGTGTTGATGGGGATTACCAAGAGTAGGACTTTTCAGAGTCTGCTTGCATGAACATAATTTTGTTAAGTTCCTCTGAAAAATAACTGTGCATCATTTAGTGTAGTTAAACATTTACATATCCTAATATCTAGCAGTTCCAAATCTTAGAATATATTCTGCTGAAACTCTTGCACATATGCACCAGGGGCTTATGCAAGGAAATTTATAGCAGCATTATTCTTAACAGTGAAACACTCAGTGAAACCCAAATAGCTAGCAGTGGACTTGATAAATAATTGATGGTGTTTTCAAATGCTAGAATATCATGTCTGTGGTATTTAGCTTCTAGAGTTGAATGTTTTCTTTTTTTTTTAATTTTTTATTGTTATGTTAATCACCATATATTACATCATTAGTTTTTGATGTAGTGTTCCATGATTCATTGTTTGTGCATAACACCCAGTGCTCCACGCAGAACGTGCCCTCTTTAATACCCATCACCAGGCTAACCCATCCCCCTACCCTCCTCCCCTCTAGAACCCTCAGTTTGTTTTTCAGAGTCCATCGTCTCTCATGGTTCGTCTCCCCCTCTGACTTACTCCCCTTCATTCTTCCCCTCCTGCTATCTTCTTCTTTTTCTTTTTTCTTAACATATGTTGCATTATTTGTTTCAGAAGTACAGATCTGTGATTCAACAGTCTTTGAATGTTTTCTTTAAAATTTCACAGTTTGAATGCTCTGAGCATAGCTTCTGCTTTTCCTCTTATCCCAGAGTAACTGACTCTATTTTTTTCCTCTATTTTTCCTCTGTTTTTTAGATTTTATTTATATTCAAGTTAACATAGTATGTTATTAGTCTGAGGTAGAATGTAGTAATTAATCCGTTGCATGTAACACCCAGTGCTCGCTACATCAAGTGCCCTCTTCAATGCCCAGCACCCAGTTACCCATCCGTCCACTCACCTCCCTTCTAGCAACCCTCAGTTTGTTCCCTGTAGTTAAGAATTTCTTATAGTTTGCCTCCCTCTCTGATTTTTATTTTCCTTTTCTTCCCCTGTGTTAATCAGTTTTCTATCCAAGTGCAGAATTGCCTTCCTCATTGAAATAATCCAAGTGTATTTTTATGAGCTATTCAGTGCTAACTTGTGTGTAGTTCAGTAGTAGTGTATAAAGTTCAGGAAAACTCTTTTTCAAGTTTTCTTGCCTGTTGTCAAAATGTCGGTGTCCATCATTTTTTTTTTCTTTTTCATCATCTCCATATTCTCCATGTTACTTGTGGTTAATCTCATCCAGGCATGGAGCTCTAGCATTTATGTTCTCCTATGTGCAGAATTGATATTTCTCCTGCACAGAGATTTCTATAGCTTCACTTCATTACATCATTTAATTTGTCATCTACATCGACACTTGAGAGAATGAGTGAAGAGCAAGAACAAACCACAGCTGTTTAGGGCAAACAGAGATGCATATCATTCTAATATTCACCTACCTTTTGATAGTTCTATTTTAATGTCTCACAGCCACCCAAAATTTACATCTCTTTTGTTGAATTTATCTTCTCTTGACTCAAGCCAGCTTTTTTTTTTCCATTCACAGTGCTTTGTCTCTGAAGTCAGAAAGCCAATACCACCCTCACTTCGTTCTCCCTCTCTCTTCACATTATCTCAGTTACTGAAAATTTATAGTATACTTTAAAAATATCTCTTAAATCTTTTCATTCCTCTCCACCACCATTGTAACCAGTTCCAATTTTTCTTTTTCTCTTATATTACATAGACCTATCAAATTCTTTTCTGCTTCTCTTCTTATATTCCAAGCCAATCTCCCTACTGCAGTGAGAGGTAACTTGTAAACACAAAAATCTGGCCTGAGATTCCCTTTATAACTGCACATTGACTTTTTTTTACTTTGATCCCGTAGTACTTTTAATTAATTATTTATTTTTAGTTTCATTGAATGTGTAGATTACTCTAGGTAACATTGACATTTTCACAATGTTTGTTCTTCCAATCCATGAGCACGGAATGTTTTCCCATTTCTTTGTGTCTTCCTCAATTTCTTTCATGAGTATTTTATAGTTTTCTGAGTACAGATCCTTTTAGTTTCTGGAGTAGAATTGAGTGATTCATCATGCCCTTTGACTATAAGATGACGTTTTAGAAGTCCGTTTATTCTTATAGCTAGTCTGTCTAGGGGTCTCTCTCTCTCTCTCTTTGTGTCTCTGTCTCTAACCCCACATTCAGCATTAAAGGGGAATACACATAACCTAATTCACCATGCCTCCATCATGTTTTTTGACTTTTTAGTTTTCTGAAATGTTTCATAGTGTATTTGATTGCAGTTAAGTTGAAAGATTCATGGGTCAAACACCTTTATTATTTTCCTCATTTTCTCTCATACTTGAGGCAAAGGCAAGGTATATCCTAAGCCAAAGGCTAAATACCTTTTGCTAAGTTTTTCTTTATTTTATAACATTTATGTTCTCCAGATTCTTACATTATACTATATGTTATCCCTAGATATTTTTCTTGTTATTAAGATATAAAATCTTGGGGTGCCTGGGTGGCTCAGTTGTTGAGCATCTGCCTTTGGCTGGGGTCATGGTCCCGGGGTCCTGGGATCGAGCCCCTCATTGGGCTCCCTGCTCAGCAGGAAGCCTGCTTCTCCCTCTCCCACTCCCCTTGCTTGTGTTCCCTCTCTCGCTGTGTCTCTCTCTGTCAAATAAATAAATAAATAAATAAAATATTTAAAAAAAAAAATCTAAAAATCTTAATTTTACTCTCTATTTTTTATTGCAAAATGAATGAGAAATTGCCATTTTGATCCAGGCTAATATATTTCATTCTTAATGTTACTAAATGTTATAACTGGAACAAATAATGGGTAAAGGGTTATTATTGTTCAAGATTCATATATATTTCAAACTTAAAGCATACAACTCTTGATGTAGATGGTATATTCCATATAAGAGAAAAAGAAATATGGGGTGCCTGGGTGGCTCAGTCGAGCATCCGACTCTTGATCTCAGCTCAGATCTTGATCTCAGGGTCATGAGTTCAAGACCTGTGTTGGGCTCCACACCCAGTATGTGGAGCCCAGAGGAGGAAAAAGAAAGGGAAAAGAAAAAAATAGGAAACAAACAGCCAATGTTAACTTCATTTATATTTGAGGCAGAAAGTCACAAAAATGTGACATTCTAGGATATATAAGAGGGTATCAACATGATATATGAACAGACAATTAATACTGGCTGTGGGATAAATCTAGATAAAGAATTAATTGCCTGTAATTAAAGTATAATCAAACTAGGATTAAATGATGGTACAAATAAAAGTGATTGATGTGAAGGACTGGTAGAAATGAATGTAATAAAAATTTGAATACAAAGTGGAAAATAACTTTGTAAGGATTCTTCCTAAAAATGAATTTAGGTGTAGTTTTCTTATTTTTAGTGGTGATAAATTCAATGAAAAACGAGTATGGGGAACATACTACTAGCATTAATTAATCAATTCAGATATATTCCTGTGTTGCAAGGGTGACTGAATATTTGCAAATCAATCAATGTGATACATAAATAAGAGAAAGGATAAGAACCATATGATCATTTCAATAGATGGCAGGAAAAGTATTTGACAAAGTACAACATCCATTCATGATGGATAACAACATGAATAAGCATAACATCATCCTCAATGGGGAAAAACGGAAAACCTTTTCCCTAACATCAGGATCTAGTCAAGGATATCCATTCTCATCACTTTCATTCAACATAGTACTGGAAGTCCTAGCCACAGCAATCAGACAACAAAAAGAAATAAAAGGCATCTAAATTGGCAAGGAAGGAGTAAAAATTTCACTGTTTGCAGATGGTGTGATACTATATATAGGAAACTCTATAAAGAGTCCACCTAAAACTACTAGAACTGATAAATGAATTCAGCAAAGTCACAGGATACAAAATCAATGTACAGAAATCTGTTGCATTTCTATACACTAATAATGAAGCAGCAGAAAGAAATCAAGAAAACAATCCCATTTACAACTGCAACAAAGATAATAATATATCTAAGAATAAACCTAGACAAATAGGTGAAAGACCTGTATTCTGAAAACCATAAAACACTGGTGAAGGAAATTTGAAAATGACCCAATGAAATAGCAAAACATTCTGTGCTCATGGATTGGAAGAACAAATATTGTTACAATGTCTATACTATGCAAAGCAATGTACACATTTAATGCAATCTATCAAAATATCAACAGCATTTTTTACAGAACTAGAACAATTCTAAAATTTGTATGGAACCAGAACAGACCCTGAATAGTTAAATCAGTCTTGAAAAGGAAAAGCAAAGCTAGAGGCATCACAATGCTGGACTTCAAGCTCTATTACAAAGCTATGGTAAACAAAATACCATGGCACTGGCACAAAGATAGGCACATAGATCAATAGAACAGAATAGAAAACCCAGAAATGAACTCACAACTGTATGGTCAATGAATCTTTGACAAAGCAGGAAAGAATATCCATTGGGAAAAAGTCTCTTCAACAAATGGTGTTGGGAAAATACAACAGTAACATGCAAAAGAAAGAAACTGGACTACTTTCTTACACCATACACAAAAAAATAAATTCAAAATGGCTTTAAGGCCTAAATGTAAGACCTGAAACCATAAAAATGCTGGAGGAGAACACAGGCAGTAACCTGTTAGACATCAGTCATAGCAACTTTGTTCTAGATAGGTCTCCTGAGGCAAAGGAAACCATGGTAAAAATAAAATATTGAAACTACATCAAAATAAAAAGCTGCACAGTAAAAGAAACAGTCAACAAAGCTGAAAGGCAACCTATGGAATAAGAGAAGATATTTGCAAATGACATATCTGATAAAGGGTTAGTATTCAATATGATATAAAGAACTTATCAATCAACACTGAAAAAAATTCAATTAGAAAATGGGCAGAAGACGTGAATAGACATTTCTTCAAAGACCTACAGTTGGCCAAAAGACACATGAAAAGATGCTCAACATCACTGATGATCAGGGAAATATGAATCAAAACTACAAAGAGATATCACCTCATACCTTCAGAATGATTAAAATCAACACAAACAAATATTGGTGAGAATGTGCAGAAAGGGGAACCCTCTTACACTGTTGGTGGGAATGCAAACTGGTACAGCCACTGTGGAAAAACAGTATGGAGGTTTTTCAGAAAGTTAAAAACAGAACCCCCCTAAGATCCAGCATTCTCACCATTATATCCCCAAAGAACACCAAAATATTAATTCAAAGGGATACATGCACCCTGATGTTTATAGCAGCACTGCTGAATGGAAATTTTATGAATCCATTTTAAATACAAATTTTATTAATCATTTGCTATATGAAATTTTTAAAATTTAAGTTCAATTAATATATAGAATATTTTTAATTTCATAGGTAGAGTTTAGTGATTCATCAGTTGTATATAACACCCAGTGCTCATTACATCATGTGCCCTTTTTTTTTTAAAGATTTTATTTATTTATTTATTTGAGAGAGAGAATGAGAGGGGGGAGGGTCCGAGGGAGAAGCAGACTCCCCGCTGAGCAGCAGGGAGCCCGATGCGGGACTCGATCCCAGGACTCCAGGATCATGACCTGAGCCGGAGGCAGTCGCTTAACCAACTGAGCCACCCAGGCGCCCACATCATGTGCCCTTCTTAATGCCCATCCCCAATGACCCCATTCCCTCACCCCCTCTCCTCCAGCAACCTTCAGTTTGTTTCCTGTGATTAAGAGTCTCTTATGGTTTGTCTCCCTCTCTGGTTTTGCCCTGTTTTATTTTTCCTCTCCTTCCCCTATGCTCTTCTGTTTTGCTTCTTAAATTCCACATATGAGTGAAATCATATAATTGTCTTTCTCTGATTGAATTACTTCGTTTAGCATAATACCCTCTAGTTCCATCCACGTTGTTACAAATGGCAAGCTTTTATTTTTTGAGGGCTGAATAATATTCCATTGTATATATACCACATCTTCTTTATCCATTCATTTGTCGATGGACATCTGGGCTCTCTTCACAGTTTGGCTATTGTGGACATTGCTGCTATAAACATGGGGTACAGGTGCCCCTTCAGATCACTACATTTGTGTCTTTGGGGCAAACACCTACTAGTGCGATTTCTGGGTCATAGGTTAGCTGTATTTTTAACTTTTTGAGAAACCTCCATACTGTTTCCCAGAGTGGCTGCACCAGCTTGCATTCCCACCAGCAGTGTAAGAGGGTTGCCCTTTCTCTGCATCCTCGCCAACATTTGTTTCCTGTCGTGTTAATGTTAGCCATTCTGACTAGTGTGAAGTGGTATCTCATTGTGGTTTTAATTTTTATTTCCCTGATGCCAAGTGATACTAAGCATTTTTTTTCATGTCTTTTGGCCATTTGTATGTCTTCATTAGAGAAATGTCTGTTCATGTCTTCTGCCTCCTCTTTCTTTCTTTCTTTCTTTCTTTCTTTCTTTCTTTCTTTCTTTCTCTCTCTCTCTCTTTCTTTCTCTCTCTTTCTTTCTCTCTCTCTCTTTCTCTCTCTCTCTCTCTTTCTTTCTTTCCTCTTTCTTTCTTTGCATTTATCATCTGCCCATTTCTTGACTGGATTATTTGTTTTTTGAGTGTTGAGTTTGATAAGTTCTTTATAGATTTTGGATACTAGCCCTTTACCTGATAAAACATTTGCAAATATCTTCTCCCATTTTGTAGGTTGTCTTTTGGTTTTGTCAACTGTTTGACAAAATACAGCATCCTTTCTTAAGACTCTCCACAGTGTAGGGGTAGAGGGGACATACCTCAATATCATAAAAGCCATCTATGAGAAACCCACAGCAAGTATCCTTCTCAATGGGGAAAAACTGAAAGCTTTTCCCCTAAGGTCAGGAATACGGCAGGGGTGTCCACTCTCACCACTGTTGTTCAACATAGTACTAGAAGTCCTAGCCTCAGCAATCTGAAAACAAAAAGAAATAAAAGACATCAGAATCAGCAAAGAAGTGGTCAGATTCTCACTTTTGAAGATGACATGATACTGTATGTGGAAAACTCAAAAGATTTCACCTCAAAATTGCTAGAACTCATACAGAAATTCAGCAAAGTGGCAGGATACAAAATCAATGCACAGAAATCAGTTGTATTTCTATACACTAACAGACAGACGAAAGAGGAATTAAGGAATTTATCCCATTTACAATTGCGCCCCAAACCATAAGATACCTAGGAATAAATCTAACCAAAGAGGCAAAGGATCTGTACCCAGAAAACTATAGAATGCTCATGAAAGAAATTGAGGAAGACACACAGAAGTGGAAAAACATTCCATGCTCATGGATTGGAAGAACAAATATTGTTAAAATGTCTGTGCTACCTAGAGCAATCTATACATTCAGTGCAATCCCTATCAAAATGCCACCAACTTTTCTCACAGAGCTGGAACAAATAATCCTAAAATTTGTGTGGAAACAGAAAAGATCCCGAATAGCCAAAGGCATGTTGAAAAAGAAAACCAAAGCTAATGGCATCACAACCCTGGACTTGAAGAGTCCATTACAAAACTGTCATCAAGACAGTATGGTACTGCACAAAAACAGACACGTAGATCAATGGAACAGAATAGAGAACCCAGAAATGGGCCCTCAACTCTATGGTCGATTAGCAGGAAACAATATCTAATGGAAAAAAAGACAGTGTCTTCAACAAATGGTGTTGGGAAAATTGGACAGCCACATGTAGGAGAACGAAACTGGACCATTTTCTTACACAATACACAAAAATAAAATGGATGAAAGACCTCAATGTGAGATAGGAATCCATCAAAATCCTAGAGGAGAACACAGGCAGCAACCTCTGTGATGTTGGCCGCAGCACATTCTTGCTAGGCACGTCACTAAAGGCAACGGAAACAAAGGCAAAAATGAACTATCGGGACTTCACTAAGATAAAAAGCTTTGCATGGTAAACAGTTAACAAAACAAAAGACAACCTATATGACTTATTTTTATTTAAATTCAATTTAGTTAACATATAGTGTATGACTAGTTTCGGGGGTAGAATTTAGTGACTCATCAGTTGAATATAATACCCAGTGCTCATTACATCAAGTGATCTCCTTAATACCCATCACCCAATTACCCCATCTCCGCACCTCTCCTCCCCTCAGTTTGTTCCCTATAGTTAAGAAGTGAACATAGGGGAAGGGAAGGAAAAAATAAGATAAAAACAGAGAGGGAAGCGAATCTATATGACTTTCTTCACTAACTAGTTGCTATAAGTTTTATACTATCTATATCATTAACTCAATCTACCTTGAAATGTCATACTTCATAGATTTCTTAGGAAGCTTAGAACAATACACATTCATTTTCCCACCCATCCTTTGGGATACTGTGTTTATCCATTTCACACATTTGTTAGGAACCTGTATTACATTGCTCTTCTTTGCATTAAATGGTCACTTTTTTTTTTTCAAGAAAGTAAAATGTTTTTATAATTACCCACATACCTGCTATTTCCTGTGGTGCTCATTCTTTTACATAGGTCCAAATTTTTGATTCTGGCCTGAAAAGCTTTCTATAATCTATCTTGAATGTTTTCTGATGATAAATGCTATCAGTTTCTTATTTTTTTGCCTTAAAATTCCTTTAGGTCTCCTTTATTTTTGAGATAATTTTTTTATTTGGTATAGAATTCTTTCTTGACAGTTCCCACACTCAGTCCCCATAATTTGTCCTCTGGCTTGCATTGTTTCTCACAAGAAAACTGTTTTTATTTATGTTCCTCTAAATAATGTCTTTGGTCTTCATTGAGAGTCTTAGAACAATATGATTATAATTTTTATTAAAAGTTAAAAGTTTTTGACTACTTTGTACTCTAAAGTCTGCCTCTTCTGGTACTAGAGATCAGTGGAATTTTTTTTTTTTTTTTTTGTCTTTTACTGTCTTTGTTTCATTTTCATCAATTCTATTGCTACGTTTTAAAATTCACTGATCTTTTTTTTTTTTTTTTTTTTACAGTATCCAAGTATATTTTTAATTTTCATTCCAGGTACTATTTTTTCATCACTTGGTGCTTAATTTGGGCTCATTTAATGTCTTCTATTTCTCTTCTTTCACACTTCTTCCTCTACCTTTTTGAGATTTTGACCATATTTATAATAACCTTTTAAACCTCCTTTCCTGCCGGTTTCTTCATTTATGTCTTTCTTGGGTCTGCTTTTATTGATTTTTATCTCTTGTTTATGGGTCATATTTTCCTATTATGAGTGGTAATTTTACACTGAATCCTGGACATTGTAAATTGTATGTTATTGGAACCTGCATTTTGCTCTTTTTCTAAATGAGTACTGGATTGTCTTTTTTCTTTCATTTGGAATCAGTTTAACACTTTTCAAGTTTATTTTGATTGCAAATGCAGAGGAACACTTAATTCAGAGTTATCTTTGACCCCCTACTATACAAATACCTTTTAGAATATTTTATTCAAAACTCATGCATTGCAAGGTCTTTTTATTCTGGCTTATGGAAACAGAAACCTTTCCCTGGCCTTTGTAAGCGCCAACAATTTTTCTGCCTCCTCCTTTCTGGTAGTTCTTTCCTTAAAGTGAGGTTTCTTCTCATAACTGCCAAGCTTAGCTCAGGTAATGGTATTCTAGAGTTTTCCTTTCTCCTCCCTTTATTCAAGAATGATAGTCCCGGGGGTGGGGGGAGGTTCCTGGGTGGCTCAGTAGGTTAAGAGTCTGCCTTTAGCTCAGGTCATGATTACAGGGTCCCCTGGGATCGAACCCTGTGTCCTGGGATAGAGCCTGCCTTGGACTCCCTGACCAGCAGGGAGTCTCCTTCTCCCTCTGCCTTTCCCCCTGCTCATGCTTGCTCTGTCTCTCTGAAATAAATAAGTAAATATTAAAAAAAAAAAGAAGAAGAAGAAGAATAGTCCTGGGTTGCTACTACTTGAAAACTTGTTTTGTAAAATTTGTTTTTTTTATCCATTTGGGACAGAAGGCTAAATCTAGTTTCTTTTATGCCACTGCCTTAAGGGATAGTTGACAGTTGTTTTTATACTTGCTATCAACATAACTTTTGTTCTCAATTCCAATTATTTTACCGGGGTGGGAGGGATGGGGTGGCTGGGTGATGGACACTGGGGAGGGTATGTGCTACGGTGAGCGCTGTGAATTGTGCAAGACTGATGAATCACAGACCTGTACCCCTGAAACAAATAATACAGTATATGTTAATGAAAAAATGGAAAAGAAAATTCGGTTATTTCTGCTCTCTTTAATTCCACCAGCTGTAGCCAGATCATGCAGCAATTCACTGTAGGGGGTCAGGTGGTCCCTTAACCTTGAGTCTACATAGTTACCAGGAAAGTTATCCTTTGTCCAAGATACTTCCATCAGGCCCAATGTTTGTTGTTGTTGTTGTTGTTTTTTTTTTTAGATTTTGTATTATGCTTAAGATTCAGAAATTTGACACAACCTTTGTACGTGGCTTATAGCCTAGTAGCCTTTTTAGTGACTCAGCAAAATACAATTTAAAGTTGAGAATGAACATTCTATTATGTAATTATTTTTTTTTCAAGAACTTTTTTTAAACTCTTACTAGGTGTCACGTTTTGCTCTAAATATTAACCCATTTAATCCTCATAACTATTCAGTAAAGGAACTATTATCATCCATATTTTATCACTAAGAAAACTAGAGCCACGGCAAGGCTTAGTGACTTGCTTCCTAATCTTAAAACTAGTCAATAAAATAAATAGGATTTGTACCCAGGCAGTTCAGCTCCGGATTGGGGTTCTTAATCATTTTACAGTATAGCCCTAGGTAGAGTTAAAGCAGCATTTATTTTTTTTTATTTTTTAAGATTTTATTTATTTATTTGACAGAGACACAGAGAGAGAGAGAACCCAAGCAGGGGGAGTGGGAGAGGGAGAAGCAGGCTTCCCGCGGAGCAGGGAGCCCGATGCGGGGCTCGATCCCAGGACCCTGGGATCCCGACCTGAGCCGAAGGCAGACACTTAACGACTGAGCCACCAAGGCACCCCTTAAAGCAGCATTTAGATAAACATTTATTTTCTGAAATGCATATATTAGTAAACAAAATAAAATGAAAATAAGTGAACTGAACAACCAGCTGAAGTTAGGACAACAAAATCAATCCAAAGCATAATACAGGCAGAAACAAAAAACCTAGGGAAAAAAATGGCAGCACTAATAAAGTAACGCAAGAACCTGATCTTTGGTCGGAGTAGGAGAATGCTGAACCCTCAGATAAGAGAGTACGAAAAGAAAAAGCATAAATCACAAAAGGAGAAATGCTAATAAGGAAATTACCACACACATACACACACAAAATCTGGTTAAAAGAATCTTATTGATTAACTATACAAATAAATCTTAGAATATGAATGGAATGTATAACTATGTAGGTAAATAAAATTATCAAAACTGACCTCAGAAGACAAAATGCAAACTCACCAATCACAATAAATAGAGAAAAATTCTTAAAAGCTACTCTGTGAGAGAGCAACAATCCCAGTCGTTTTAACAGGGCAATTCTATTAAACTTTAAACTTTGTGGTTTGCTGGTAAAACCCTTTATATAATTGGCTTAAGTGTATGTTGATTTAGTATTTATGCATATTTGTTCATTTAGGTGATGTTTACCACCTGATTTTGTTAAATCAGTACAGGGCTTACCTAGACACATTACAACTTCCCTTGGGCAGGTAGAATGGGCTGCAAAAAGGTTCTCCTGGGCTACGGATGCTAGACCTCACTCTCCAAGTAAGGGACCTTTGAATAAGCTGCTCCATATTCTCAACTTCTGTGCCCTGTGCACACTCGGTGATCTATAACTGGTGTAGTGATTTTCCCTTTATTTGGTCCAATTTTCCTTGTATTAATCAGTTACTCTAAGTATCTTGTGGTTTGGCATGTGGCTTTCCTAATTTTTTCTCTTTATTCTTTTTATTATTTGGATTGATATTTTAAAAGACAACATCACATATAAGGCTTTATTCTGTTTTTTTTTCCCCACCATCTCATCAATTTATTATAGTGCATATTCTGTTTCACTTTGATTTATTATCTCAGATTTCTTTTATGCCTTGAGTTTGAGCTCTTATCCTCAACTGTGATAACTTATGGATGGAAATGTTACTGTCAGATGAGTTGAGAATATTAATCTATAACTATAACATATTAATTTGTTTATTTATAGTTTTTCATGTATGACAGATACATTATGGATCATTCTCATTTTGATGTTTAATGTGTTATCAGTTTTCATTGAATAATGATACATAATTACACACATTAATTACTTACAATTGTTTATTTCTTCTGAGCAAGTGAGAACAGGTGCAAAATGAAAGCTCATTATTCAGAATAATAAGTGCATATCTACAAAACTCATTATCAGTTTCCAATCTGTCCATCTTTCTCTCCTAATAGCATTTTAAGAGAACAGCCTAAAAATCTTTTAACATCTTGCAGCTTTATATAGATCTCACTTCTCACACATTGTTTCATCACATTTGTATGATTTTTAAAATGATAAATTTCTCAAGAGGCAAAAACAGCATATTCTTTGTTTCTGTTTATGAACAGGATTTAATATGATCTTTAGGTTGTAAGATATTTGATATATTTTCATTGTTGTTTCCATAAACATGAGCATTTCTTATATTACTTCGACCAAGGACCCCATCAACAGTGAGTTCCGATAAATTCCAGTCTTAGCAAAAGCCATGAGCTTTCTGAAGCAGTATTTTTAACTATAGGCACAATATACAGAGGATAGCTAGAATTTACTCATCATGTAAACAGAAACTTTATACCCATTCAAGAGCTACTCTTCACTTCTTTCTGGCAACCACTATTCTGTTTTCTACTTCTGTATTTCTATTGCAGATACCTCAGATAAGTGGAATTTTGAGTATTTGTCCTTATGTGTCTGCCTTACTTCACTTAGCATGATGTTCCCAATATTCATCCCTGTTGCATATACAAGGATTGCCTGCTTTTTATGGCTGAATAATATTCTACTGTGTGTATATACCACATTTCTTCTTTCCTTTCCTTCCCTCCCACCTTTCTTTTTTTCCTTTCCTTTCCTTTCCTCTGGTTTGTGAATTTGACTCTCTGATTTTACATATATGTGAGGTGACGTGATATTCATCTTTCTGGGTCTGGCTTATTTCACTAAGCACAGTGTCCTCCAGTTTCATCCATTTTGTTACGCATGGAAGGATTTCCTTTAAGGCTGAGTAATACCCCATTGTGTGTGTGTGTGTGTGTGTGTGTGTGTGTGTGTGTGTGTGTGTGTGTGTGTGTGTGTGAAATCACATTTTTTTTTTTTAATCCATTCATCCACTGATGAACATTTAGGTTGTTTTCATACTTTGGCTACTGTGAATAATGCTGTAGTGAACATGGATGTGCAGATTTCTCCTAGATACTGATTTCCTTTCCTTTATATGGGTACCTAGAAGTGGAATTACTGGATCACAAGGTAGTTCTAATTTTTAATTTTTTTGAAGAAACTCCATACCAATATACCTCATGGTTGTATCAGTTTACATCCACACCAAAAGTGTAAAAGAGGTCCCTGCATTCCACAACCTCACCAATATGTTACCTTTGTCTTTTTTTTTATGGTAGCCATCTTTACTGGTGTAAGGTGATATCTCACTGTGGTTTCGATTTGCATTTCCCAGATGTTTTTTGATGTTGAACAGCTTTTTAAATATCTGTTGCCCATTTCTATGGCTTCTTTGCAGAAAAGTCTATTCAAATCTTTTGCCCATTTTTAAATAGGGTTCTTTAGTTTCTGCTTTTGAGTTGTAGGAATTCCTTAAATATTTTTGGAAATTAACCTCTTATCAGATAGGTGGTTTGCAGATACTTTCCCCAATTTTGTTGATGTCTTTTCACTCTCTTGAGTATTCTGACTTGCATAAATATGCTTTGATATAATCCCGCTTGCCTATTTTTATTTTCATTGCCTGTGCTTTCGATGTCATATCCAAAAAAACATGTTGCCCAGATCAGTATCAAGGAGATCTTTCCTTATGTTTTCTTTTAGGAGTTCATAATTTTGTATCTTATATTTAAGTCTTCAGATTGAGTTGATGCTTGGTATGATATAAGATAAAGTTGGATTTCATTCTTTCATATGTAGCTCCAATACTCCCAGGCTACAGAATAAAAGGATTTATCAAGGTAGGAAGAATAACATGAGCAAAGGCCCTGGGACATGAACAACATTTGCAGTTAAATTACATATTTAACTTTCTAGCCCTGATACACAGTAAAGTTAGTGTATTTGTATTTCTGGGCTCACAAAACTGAATATGATTTTTCATTCAAGTTTGCTAATCTCTGTGGTTGGTACCTGTGTTTCTCTTATAAACTCATTTCAAGTCATATATATATATATGTGTATATATATATATATATATATATATATATATTTTAGCTCTTAGTCATTCCTCCAGTTCCTGCTGAAATACTACATCCTTCAGAAATTGCTTCCATCACTTAGTCATTAGTCTTGCTCTTTAAACATCCGGTAATGTATTGATTTTTTTTGCCTCTGTGTTTGGTCTTTGTAGCTACATTGTAAGACCTTGTATTGACAGGTCAATAAATTATATGTCTTATATTCTACCAGGTCCTCCACAGAGTAAACACTATAATAATATTAATCACAATAACTAGCTTTTATTACCTTCTTATTACATGCTAGAGAATAGTGAAAAATTTTTGGTTGATTGTTACAAATGAGTAACGTGAAAGGGCACTTACTTTCTGAATCGGATGATAAAAATTAAACACTTGGACAGCTTCCAGGAGTTGCCGGTTAGAATTCTATGAATACCACATGGATGTTTATACAGACTAACGGACAGATTACACTTCATGGAAAACAGTATCATTCTCATCCCTGTGCTGCCATTCTGGGTGAGTTAGCTGGCTTTCATAGATCTGCAGCCTCTACCTATTCATATTCATCAGCTGTATGTTGTCTTCCCAGACCCTGGATAAGGAAAGTTAAACTCTCTGAATAACAGATAATCTCTTATTTCTTTTTTAAGATTTTATTTATTTACTTGAGAGCGAGAGAGCACAAGCAGGGGGAGCAGCAGACAGAGGGAGAGGGAGAAGCAGGCTTCCCGCTGAGCAAGGAGCCTGATGTGGAACTCAATCCCATCACCCCGGGGATCATGACCTGAGCTGAAGGCAGATGCTTAACCAACTGAGCCATGCAGCATCCCGAGACTCTCTTAAAATTGGCTGGTCATTGTTCTTTTGTGTGAACTTCACCACATACTTTTATTCTTTCATGTTTTCTTCTATCTTCTGGTACAGCTATGCCAACAGTGTTGACTAGCGAGAAATCTGTACACACGGGCTCAGAAGATACTGTGATCCTTAGATCTGCACGTATGTGTAAGGATTTTATCTTTTCTTAGCTGACAGCAGTGCTCATATACCCAGAGGCAAATATGAACCATACCTATATACCACAGGAAGGTAAGCAGGGGCTGAACTTAGGCTGACACTACATTAGTCTGAGGTCAGGCCTACTGCAGCCAAGGCAGTTGTGGATACCAGGCAACTGTAAAGAACATACAGAAGCTGCTGGACTCTGTTTGGTGGGTCTCATCTCATTGAAGGCATCTTATATCAGATCAACTGAGTAAGAGGAAGCAATTAGAAATTTTCTCCATCAATTCAAACTGTCTCATTGCTCACAAAAGATGTGTTTCCCTAGTATGCAATGCTGTGTTTTGAGAATGTGAAGCAAAATTACCTTCTTCTGATATTGAAATGGTGTGGAAATCCAACTATTTGAGTGCTCAGACCAGTGCCAGAAGCAGGTTGTCAAAAACAAAATTACAGAAAATATTCTGTAGGAAACATTACCTTTGTTTTGACATCTGTTAATATAGATAAAAATGTAATATACATTTTGGGGGGTTTTGTTTTGCTGGCAGGAGGAAGTCATTTATTAAAATGTATTGACATATTTTGGGAAAAATCATTTAATCTTTCTTCATAACAGCTCTTTTTATAGCAACTTGTGTTGACATCTTAAAGCAATGTGAAATGTGTTTGGTGTTCAGTATCACATTCAGGAAGAGAAGGCAGTTTGCTCCAACTATGAATTACGGAGTGACAGACTACCCCAAAAGACAACAGCTTAAAATAACCACCATTCTATTATATCTGACACTTCGGCGGGTCAGGAATTGAGGCAGGGCTCAGCCAGGTGGTAGTTATGTTCTATTTGGCATCAGAGGTTCTGGAATACTGCATGACTCATTTTTTGCCTTGCTTTCTAAAAGTCATAAGATTTGCATAAAATGGATTAAGTTACAAATACATTAATAGCTTGGCACCTATTTTATATCAGTCACAGCTACAGATACTAGAGAAAATAGATGAATCAAACAAAACTTGTGCACTCAAAAAGTTGGCAGTACACTTGACCCTTGAATAGTGTGGAGGTTGGGGATGCTGACCCTCCAGTCTGTCAGAAGTTCATGTATAACTTGTAACTGCCCCCCCCCCCGAAACTTAACAAATAATAGCTTACTGTTCAGCAGGATCCTTACTGATAACATAAATAGTTGACAAAAACATTTTACATATTCCAGGTATTATATGCTGTATTCTTACAATGAAGTTAAAATATTAAGAACAACCTATGGCAGAGAAAATAAATTGACAGTACTATATTGTATTTACTGAAAAAGAAAACTGTACACAATGGACCTGCATAGTTCAATCTGTTTCATTAAGGGTCATCTGTATAATGAACAAGACAGATATTTAAGCTGTTAATAATACAACATAGTGACAAATATTTTCTTACTCTTAGACCTTACTTGTGTATTGAATTAAACCATAGGAAAAAATAAAATGTTAATTGGAACATCAAACATGAAAGATTTCAATTTTCATTAATAGATTATCTTTTATATGTATTTTAAATAGAAAAAATAATGTGGCCGATGTTACTTGGTCTGAATTTCATGATTTATAGAATTGAGCACTTAACCTGCTTAAATTTTTCTGTGTTAGCAGCAAAGTCTCAGGTTGACTTTTCTTAATATTTGGCTATCCAAAGTAATGATGAGAGGGGTGCCTGGGTGGCTGAGTCGTTGGGCGTCTGCCTTTGGCTCGGATAATTGATCCCAGGGTCCTGGGGTCGAGCCCTGCATCGGGGTCCCTGCTTGGCGGGAGGCCTGCTTCTCCCTCTCCCACTCCCCCTGCTTGTGTTCCCTCTCTCGCTGTGTCTCTCTGTCAAATAAATAAATAAAATCTTTAAAAAAAAAAAAAGTAATGATGAGAGAAATTTAGTGCAGTTAACATATTTACAAAGTTATACTCACTGATTTTTTAATTTTAAAACTATTTAATACCCTCTGTCATATTAAGTAATATTAAATGTAACATATTAAAAATAAATATTAATATTAAATCATAATGTTAAATAAATGTAACAAATACAAAGACTTTCAGAATGTTGCCAGGCCCTAGTACATGTTATTGGGCTATAACCATTATTAATTCAACTTCTGAATCATATGTAGTGTTAAATGTTTTGATATTGCTTTTTTTTTTTTTTTAAACTGAGGACACTGGGAAATTCTATTCAAAATTAATTGGGTACTGTCTCAAAATACTTCAGAAATAACATTATAATTAAAATAATCACCATGGTAACTTTGATAATTAATGCTTAGTACCAAATTGCCCAGCAACTACCTGTTTTCAGATGCTTATCATTTTCAACACCTAATTTTCTCACGATTGGAACTCTCCCTATAATATTATGTGGCCTAACTTGCCTAGTCTGCAAGATAAAAACAGCACCTTTGGAGATATAGCCATTTTGACTCTATTGAAATTATTGACTGACTATTACGGACACTGTATAAAATCATGGCCTAAGTTACCTTTAAGCTACAGGGGAATGTCATTCCCAGGCGTCCCCATGGTTTGAGTACAAATTAGGGAGCTGAATGTAATCCCCAAACATCAACACTCTGAGCTCCTGTTTCCTTAAGTGTTAATCTTGTTACATTTTTTTGCTTTATCCTCTTCACATAAAATTTCCCTTCATCTTCTGAGGTATGAATGACTGCCCAGTTCTCTTGCCCCTGCCACTAGTCCATGTAGAAATACAAGTACCTTCTCTGTCTCTGCATCTTCTCGCTCCGTATCCATGGCCTGTTGGATTCTTGGATTGGAAGCCTATTCTTCCAGTTGAGTAGTTCTTAAATGCTTTTATCATAGCTCTTATAGATAGGGGGAAAATGCTTAAAGTCTTCATCCTTTTATATGATAAAGGTTAAAAGAAAAACTTTAAATGTAGTTTTTTATTTATTTTAGTCAATGCCAAATTTAATACATTTTAATAGTTTAAGGTTAAAATCCTAGCTCCAACACTTTTATAACCTTGAGCAAATCACTTAACCTCTGAGTTTGTTTCTCATTTGAGAAATCTGGGTTAATAAATGTCCTTACTTAATTGAGTCTATGTAAGGGTTAACTTGATCAGTGTACAAACAAGTGGTCTGATACAGAGAAATGTGTGTTCACTATTAATAGTAGTAATGTACTAAGGATAATAAATTGCTAGTAAATACCACTTTACTCCTATATATGAAATTGAGCCTTTAAGGATACATGATATTTGGGCGCTTGTGTGGCTTAGTTGGTTAACCGTCTGCCTTCAGCTCAGGTCATGATCTTAGGGTCCTGGGATCGAGTTCCATGTCAGGCTCCCGGCTCAGTGGGGAGTCTGCTTTTCCCTCTGCCTCTGCCCCTCCCCTCTGCTCGTGCTCGCTCGCTCTCAAATAAAATTAAAAAAAAAATGCATGACATTTATAAGAATGAAAGAAAATATTCTACTTTTCATAAACTGATACCTAGCCAATAGTCCTTATGGCCCAGTATTAGGCTGTGTACCAGTTTTTAAACTACTCTAGATTTGCTGCTCATGACTTATAATCTTGAGATGCTACAAGTAGAGTTCTGGGGGTAACTCCAGAGATTTGCTGATGAACTGGGGAAGCTGGAATCCTACCGAGGTGGTGTGTGCCACAGCCAGATAGTCAGAGACGGACTAGTGCAGACCCTACATATCTGATAGGAATTTATTCACTACTGAGATTTCTGTGTGTACTTCAGTCTGGGGACAATCTTCTCTGGTTTCCCCAGGAAGTGAAACCTGCAAAATCAGGGGAAGCTTATCTCCCTCCTCTGCAACAGATTCAGTACAAGTGGCTGGAGGCTTAAAATTTCTCCTTTTCCAGTTTTCTCCCTGCATTGCCACCACAGTACTGGAGTGGCTAAATTGTTGTAGGTTTAGAGGATTCTACTCACATTTTGAGCCAGCATCTATGCCTCTTGTCTAACACTAACACTTGGGCACTAAAGGCAACCAGTGACCCACACCCCAAATCTCTGGTAGAGGATTTTGTCTTCTGAGATCTTAGGTCCTTTCCTCTATGGGACTTCAGATATATCCTGCTTATATCCTTGAAACATCATTAGTGCTCCCTAAAGTAGTCTTTTATTTCCTTGGGAACAATTAAGTCTGAGTTCTACATTTTAATCATAACAATAGTAAAGTGCACGCTATCATTTAACTTGCTCTAGTTCAAACATTTGATATTCTTTTATATCTATGGTTTATCAGTCTGGTATCCTTTAAAAGAAAGAATTAATATTCAACAGTGGAGATGATGAGAAAAACTTTTGGGTGTTCATAAAACGGAATACTATACAGTAATAAAATGAATCAAATTTACATTGATTAATGGGAAGATGTTACCATGACATGAGTTGAAAAGAGTGTGACACCAAAAGGCAGAAACAGATAACCCCATTTATTGCAACTTCACAGAATTTTCTCTGTGTTTAAATATGAACAGTGACACCACTAACAAAAATAATATTTATTAAACATCCATATGTCAGGCAATGAGGGAAGCATTTTACATTGTTTATCTTAATGAGTCTTGACTCTAACTTTAGGAAGTTAGATGTGGGAAAAACAAACCCTAAAATTTAACGAGAAAGGCTAACTTACATGCACAAGTATATAAGCCATTGGATGTCAGAACTAGCACTTAAAAGAGGTAGTCAGATCTCAGGGCATACACTTTCAAACTCTAGTGGAGACTGAAACTTTTGGGGGTTGTATCACTGAAGGATGGGGTTACCTCTCAGTTTACATTAACTCTTTCTTTCCTTAATTGTTTTTCTCATATGTTTCATAAGCATGTGTCATAACATGACGTGCTTTCTTCGGGAATCTAGAAGTCCTTAGAATCACTATTTTGTTCTTTTGTTCACAAATTATCCAATTATTTATGCATTCTCAAAAAAAAGCCAGGATCAAGATGAAGTTGATCAGGCTACAATTTCACAATATCTTGTTTCACTTCTTCTGCTTAACATTACAAAATAGCTGCTGGTGGTGCATGTGTGCATTCATGCATACATTCTTGGACTAGAATGTATTTATTGTGCACCCATTAATGTTGGATGGTGTTCTAGGCAGTGTGGATAAAGAAATTGATAAACACGTTAGACGTTTTTTTCTTGTGGAAACTGTATTCTAGTGGTAGATAAGGGACAATAACAGATAGTCATGGAAATGAAGTCTGTATTTCTTGATCATTAAGGTAAACAAAGCAGAATGGTGTGACAAAGACTAAGGAAGGTGTAGTGATTGGATGGTGAAGGATGGCTTTTCTGGGGATGTGATGTTGCACAATGAAGTGAAGGTTTTGACAGAGCCAGCCCATGGCACCTGGGTGGCTCAGTTGGTTAAGCTTCTGCCTTCTGCTCAGGTCAAGATCCTAGGGTGCTATGTTGGAGACCTGGGTCAGGCTTCCCGCTCAGCGGGGAGCCTGCTTGTCCCTCTCCCTCTGTGTACCACTCGCGCTGCTTGCGTTCTCTCTCTGTCAAATAGATAAAATCTAAAAAAAAAAAAAAAAAAAAAAAATGGAGCCAGCCCTGTGAAGGCCTGGTGGATGAGCATTTCAGAGAGAAAACAGAGCAGAATATAAAATCTCCCAACTACAAATGGACTTGGCAATTTTGAGGGGCAGACTCAATCTCTAGCCTTCGGTTTTTTAGTGTAGGGGCTGTAAAGAGAGATGAAAGAATGTAAAGGCCTTAAACATGATCATGAATACCTCTTTATTAGAAGTCTAAGGTTAAAACACAGTACTGCCAACTCTCCCCTTCTTGAATAAAATTAGGTAGTTCTTTCCATAATCAAAGGAGAAAGAAATTCAACATGAAGAGCACTCCACATTAACACAAAAAACAAAATTCCGGCAAGGCATCAAGAATGCGATAAAAATTAAACAAAAGGGAAGCATGTAAAATCTGTCCTCATTATTGTTGTACATTAATTCTTTTGTTCAATTATATTTGCAAAAGAGACTTTAAAAACCAAGCAGATTAATGATTCTAAAAGTTTAAGCTCCTTTATCTTTAAACTACAGAATGATGTGTGCTCTGCCTCCATCTGGTCTTACTGCTTTTTATCTTATTTATTTGTCATCATGTATTCAGTATTCGGTTATTTCAGTGAGGAGCAATTCTTCAGCAAAAGAATTCACTGTTTCCAGCATAATAAATGAACACACCACAGTTCAATACAGACTTTGATGTTTGCTTTTTGCACAGGTGGAATTGCATGGAGAGTCTCATGTGTTTCTCATATGGCTTGGTTTTGACCCTCCCAATATGGTACAGTTGATCTTGCAGAAAGTACTATGTTTTCTAACTTTAAGTAACTTAAGAATTTCTCATTGACAAAACTTGATGCAAATCATTTCTGCCCATCAGTGACATAGAGTATATGAGTTCCTTCTTGGTTATTTTAGCCTTGAGCAGTGAATTTTGTTATTCTGGGGAGTATATGTTGCTAATGTTTATTTTTTTAAATGCCAGTGGACCATATGTTTTTCTTTTTGTTATTTTTTTTTTCTGGTTCTACCGAAAAATAATGGACATATATCACTGTATACGTTTAATGTATATAGCATGATGGTTTGATTTACATATATTGTGAAATGATTACCACAGTGGGTTTAGTTTCCATCCATCATCTCATATAGATACAATGAAAAAGAAAGAAAAAAATTGCATGATCTTAGGATCTATTGTTTTAAAAATATTCCTATAGGGGCATCTGCCTTTGGCTCAGGTCATGATCCCAGGGTCCTGGGCTTGGGCCCAGCATCATTGTCCGTGCTCACCAGGGAGTCTGCTGCTCCTTCTCCCTCTGCCTGCCGCTCCCCCTAATTGTGCTCTCTCTCTCTTTCTCTCTCTCTCAAATAAATAAACAAAATCTTTCCTTCTATGAGTTTGGTGTTTTGTTATTTTTTTTAGTTTAGATTCCCCATATAAGTGAGATTATGCAGGTAACATCTTTCTCTGGCTTACTTCACTTAGCATAAGGCTTTCAAGGTCCATCATGTTGTTGTAAATGGAAAGATTTTCTTATTTTTCTATAGTTGAATAATATTCCATTGTATAAACACATGACAACTTCCTTATCTATTGATCTATTAATGGACATTTAGGTTGTTTTCATGTTTGGGCTCTTGTAAAATAATTCCGTGAACATGGAGGTGCAGTTATCTTTTTGAATTTAGTGTTTTGTTTCAATTCCAGAAGTGGAATTGCTGGATCATACAGTGCTTCTATACTTAATTTTGAGCAACATCATTACTGTTTTTCACAGTGGTTAGATCCATTTTCATTCCCACCAAGAATGCACATAGGTTTCCTTTCTCCACATCCACACCAGCATTCTTATTGCCTATTTTTTGATGTTGTCCATTCTAACAAACATGAGGTGGTAGCTCGTGGTGGTTTCAATGTGAATTTTCCTGATGACTAGTGATATTGACCATCTTTTCTTGTACCTCTTGGCCGTTCATGTATCTTTTTTTGGAAAATTGTTGATTCATGTCCTTTTCCCAATTTTTAATTGGAGGGGGAGTTCTTTTTGTTTTTGTTTTTGTTTTGCTTTTGAGTTGTTTGAATTCATTGTATGTTTTGAATATAAAACCCTTAATAGGTAGATGATTATAAATAATTTTCCCAATTCCATAGGTTTTTTTTCATTTGTTGATGGTTTCTTTTGCTGTGCAGAAACTTTTTAGTTTGATGTAGTCCCACCTCATTTATTATTGCTTTCATTGATTGTGCTTTTCATATGATTTCCAAAACACTATTACCAAGACCCAAGTCAAGGATTTTTATTTCTGTGTTTTCTTCCAGGAGTTTTACGTTTTTAGGTCTTAAATTTTTGTAGTGGTGTGAGATACGGGTCAAGTTTCTTCTGCATGTAAATATCCAGTTTTCTTAGCACCGTTTATTGAAGAGACTATTTTCCCCATTGAGTATTTTTGACTCCCTCATCAGATATTAGTTAATTAAATACACTTGAGTTTAGTTCTGGGCTTTCAACTCAGTTCCATTGGTCTACTTGTTTGTTTTTATGCCAGTACTACACTGTTTTCATTACTATAGCTTTATATGTAGCTTGAATGTATGTGTGTATGTGTAGTACTCCCTGCTTTGTTTTTCTTTCTTAAAATATGCATGGCTATTTAGGGTCTTTTGTGGTCCTATACAAATAGGAGGACAGGTTTTTTACTACTTCTATAAAACACGTCCTTGTAATCATAATAGGGATTGCACTGAATCTGTAGATAGCTTTTGGTTGTACTGACATTTTACCATTCTTCGATAATTCTTCGATAATAATTAATATTAATTCTTCGATAATAATATCGATGAGCATGGATATCTTTCCATTTTATTTACATTGTCCTTGATTTCTTTTATCAGTGTCTTTTATTATGTTATGTTAATCACCATACATCATTAGTTTTTGATGTAGTGTTCCATGATCCATTGTGCATAACACCCAGTGCTCCATGCAGAACTTGCCCTCTTTAATACCCATCACCAGGCTAACCCATCCCCCACGCCCCTCCCCTCTAGAACCCTCAGTTTGTTTCTCAGAGTCCGTAGTCTTTCATGGTTCGTCTCCCCCTCCCATTTCCCCCCCTTCATTTTTCCCTTCCTACTATCAGTGTCTTCTAGTTTTCAGAGTAGAAATCTTTCACATCCTTGATTAAATTTATTTCTAAGTATTTTTAGGTGTGCTATTATAAATAGGATTTTTAAAAAATTCTTTTTGAAATAATTTGTTGTTAGTGTATAGAAATGCTACTGATTTGGGTATGTTAATTTTATTTCTGCAGTATAACTGAATTTGCTGACTAGTTCTAATAGTTTTTTGGTGGAGTCTTGAGGATTTTCTATATGTAAAATCATGTCATCTGAAAATAAAAATAATTTTATTATTTTTCTTTCCAGTTCTCATGCCTCTCATTTCTTTTTCTTGACTGACTGATCTATCTAGAACTTACAGTACTATGTTGAATAGGAGTGCAGAGAGTGGGCCACCTTTTCTTGTTCCTGATCTTAAAGGAAAAACTTCGTCTTTTACCATTGAGGATAGTATTACTTGTGGGCTTATCATAGGTCTTTTATTATGTTCTTATATATTCATTCTATGCCTAATTTGTTAAGATTGTTGTATTATGAGCAAGTATTGAATATTTTCAAATGGTTTCTCTGTGTCTGTTGAGATGATCATATGATGCTTTTTCTTTCTATTAATATGAAATAATGCGTTGACTTGCTTATGTTGAGCCATTCTTGTATTCCAGGATAAATCTCATTTGATCATGGTGAATGAACTTTTCACTGTACTGCTGAATTCACTTGGCTAGTACTTTGCTGAGAATTTTTGCATTCATATTCCTTAGGAATATTAGCCTGTAGTATTCTTTGCTAGCAGTGTCCTTAGCTGGATTTGCTGTCAGGGTAATGTTGGCCTTGTGAAATGAGTTTGGGAGTGTTCCCTCCTCTCTAAATTTTGGAAGACTTTAAGAAGGATTGGTGCTAATTCTTCTTTAACTGTTTGGTAAAATTCACCAGTGCGGCCATATGGTCATGGGCTTTTCTTTGTCAGGAGGGTTTTGGTTACTGATGCAGTCTTCTTCCTAGTAATTGGTCTATTCTAATTGTCTATTTTTTCCAAAAATTCAGTCTGGTAGGTTGTGTATTTCTAAGAATTTTCCCATTTGTTCTATGTTGTCCAGTTCGTTGTCATATAGTTGTTCATAGTAGCCTCTTATGATCCTTTGTATTTCAGTGCTATCAGTTGTAATGTCTCCTTTTTCATTTATAATTTTGTGATTTGGGTTCTTTCTTTGTTTCCTTTGATTAGTCTACCTAAGGTTTTGTCAATTTCATTAATTTTTTCCAAGAACCAACTGTTAGTGTGGTTAATCTTTTATACTGTTTGTGTTTGTGCACTATTTCATTTATTCTGTTCTGGTCTTTATTATTTGTTCTGCTAAGTTTGGTTGAGTTAGTTCTTTCTCCAATTCATTAAAGTGTAGACTTAGGTTCCTTATTTGGAATATTCCTTGCTTCTTAAATGCTTCCTAAGCATTTATTGCTTAAGTACTTCCCTCAGAAATATTTTTACAACATTCCCTAAATTCTGATACGTTGTGTATTCATTTTATTTTTCTCAAGAAGCTCTTTTATTTCCCTTTCATTTTTCTTTGATCCATTGTTATTCATGAGAGTATTTAATTTTCTTATATTTATGAATTTTCCAGTTTTCCTCTTGTTATTTATTTCTGCTTTGATGCCACTGTGGTCAGAGAAGATACTTGGTACAATTTCACTCTTCTTGAATTTGTGGAGTTGTTTTGTGGACTAACATATGGTCTGTCCTGGAAAATGTTCCATGTGTTCTTGAGGATACTGTATATTCTCATGTTCAATAGAACGTTCTGTACATGTGTGCTAGATCTGTTTTCTCTACGTTGTTATTCAAATCCTTTGTTTCATTATTGGTTCTCTGGATAGTCTATCCATTGTTGAAAGTGGGGTATTAAAGTTTCTCACTGTCTTTGTATTGCATTTATTTATCCTAGCTCTGTTAGTTTTCACTTTATATCTGTGGTTGCTGCAATGTTGGGAGTATAGATACAGTTGAAATACCTTGATAGATTGACCACCTTACACAATATAATGACTTTTTCTTGTCTATTTTTCTATTTTCAGTTTAAAGTCTATTTTGTCTGATACAAGCATAGCTATCCCTGTGGTTTTTTTGTTGTTGTGTGGTTACCATTTGCTTGACATGTCTTCATCCATCCCTTCATTCTCAGTCTATGTTCAAATTTCAACTAAGTCTCTTGTAGGCAACAAAACATTATATCTTATTTTATCCTTTCAGCCATTCTGTCTCTGATTGGAGAATTTAATCTGTTTACATTTAAAGTAATTATAAGTAAGGACTTACAATGGCTATTGTTTTCTGGTTGCTTTGTAGATCCACTGTTCCTTGTTTCTTTTCCTGCTTTCTCTAATCATACTTCAATGTCTTTTGGTGTCCCTATGCTTTGACTTCTTTATCACGTTCCTTTGTGTAATTGCTACAGGCTTTTCCCTTGTTGTTACCATGAGGCTTACATAAAGTATCTTAACAGTGTAACACTCTATTTTAAGCTGATAGCAACTTAATTTCAATAGAATTGCTAAACTTACACTCTTACTACTTCTCCCCCTCATATTTTAGGTTATTGCTGTTATAGTTGGCATATTTTTGATGTTGTATGACTACTAACAGATTACTGTGGTTATGATTGTTTTTACTCGTTCATTTTTTAATTGTCAAACTAGAGTTTAAGTGTATTGTGCACCATCATTATCATATTATAGAATCCATGATTATATATTTACCATTACCAGTGATTTTTATGCTACCTTTTTTGTTTTATGTTAATATGTGTCCTTCCACTCAAAGAACCATCTAGTAAGGCAGATCTAGTGTAATGAACTCCCTCAACCTTTTTTGTTTGAAAAAGTCTTTATCCCTCCCCTTCATTTTGCAAAGGAAAGCCTCACTAGGTAGAGAATTTGGGGTTGCCACTTTTTTTCTTTCAATATTTTGAATACATCATCACATTCTTTGCTGGCTTAAAAAAATTCTGTTGAGAAATCTGCCAATCGACTCATAGGGTCCCCTTGTATGTAACTTCTCTCTTGCTGCTTTTAAAGTTCATTTTTTATTTTTGACTTTTGCCAATTTAATTATAATGTGTCTTGGTATATCCCTATTCAGGTTCTACCTATTTGGAATTTGTTGGGCCTCAAAGATCTGGATGTCCATTTCTTTCCCTGAGTTTGGGAAATTTTCAGCCATTATTGCTTTTAATGTGCATTCCGACCTTTCTCCTCTTCTTCTGGAATTCCCACGAAGCAAATATAGGCATACCTCATTTTGTTGCACTTTACTTTCTTAAGATTCACAGATAATGCATTTCTTTAAAATTGAAGGAATGGGCTAACCTGCATCAAGCAAGTCTCCTGGTACCTTTTTTCCAAGAGCATTTGTTTCCTTGGTGATTCTGTGTCACTTTTTGGTATTTCAAAATATTTCACCATTTTTCATTATCATTGTATTTGTTATGGTTGTCTGTGATGAGTTATTTTTGATGTTATTATTCTAAATATTTTAAGGTGCCACAGACTGTGCCCATATGAAATGGTGAATGTAATCAACAAATGTCATATGTGTTCTGCTGCACCAACCACTGTCTGTCCACTCCTGCCCCCCCCCTCCCGCCCACAGCAGTCTTTCTTCCTCTCCTCGGCCTTCCTAGTCCATGAGAGATAACAATATTGAAATTAGGGCAATTTATAACCCTACATTGGTCTCTAAGTATTCAAGTGAAAGGAAGAGCCCCATATTGCTCACTTTAAATAAAAAATTAGAAATGATTAAGCTTAGTAAGGAAGGCATGTTGAGAGCCCAGATGTTCCCAAAGCTAGGCCTTTTGAGCCAACAGCTAATTTGTGAATGCAGAGGAAAAGTTCTATGTTGGGGTTAATGTAGAACATGAAATCAGCCATAATACCTGGCTTGCTAAAATGTAACACAGAGGCCAGTGAGGGCAGGGAAGGTTTCAGAGAAGGGCATAGACCTTTGGAATGCAGAGGCCTGCTGATCACTCTGCCCTTGGAATGCCTGCAGGGAGTTGCCTTCCTGAAGCTTTCTTAGCCCAAAGGGCCACTCTGTGATCTCCGCGATGTATGCATTGTCCTTTAGGCTATGTGTAGCAGAACTTCTAAAACACACAGATTAGCATATCATATCCTGTAAACAAATCCTCCATGTTTCAGTAAGACCCCTTGTCACACATCACGTGCTTGAAAAATAGTGATAAGGATTTGTGATTATCCTGAAGGACCAATAAAAGCAGGAACAAAGAGATGCCTGGGTGGCTCAGTCTTCTGCTCAGGTCATGATCCAAAAAAAAAAAAAAAAAAAGCAGGAGCAAAGAAGAGCAAAGGGTCTTCGTCTCTGAGCGTTGACCCCTTTGCCTTCTCCTCTGTTGCACAGCAAAGTTTGGAGTAATCTTTCATCCGTCAATACAGGGCTTGCTGGCCATTCCTGGTAGTTCTAGAAGGAAACTGAAAGTTCTCCAGGGAACACATGAATGATAAGAAAGTAAAACAGCCTTATTGCTGATACAGAGAAAGTTTTAGTGGACCGGACAGAAGATCAAACCAGTCATAGCATTCCCTTAAGCCAAAGCCTAATCCAGAGCAAGGTCCTAACTTTTTTCAATTCTATGAAGGCTGTAAGAGTTGACTAGTTGCAGAAGAAAAGTTAGAAGCTAGCAGAGATTGGTTCATAAGAAAAGAAACTATCTCCATAACAAAAAAGTGTAACATGAGGCAGCAAGTGCCATTATAGAAGCTGCAGCAAGTTTTCCAGAAGATCCAGCAAAGACATTCATGATGGCAGCTACACTAAAAAATAGATTTACAACATAGACAAAACAGTCTTTATTGGAAGATGCCATCTAGGACTTTCATAGCTAAAGTGAAGTCAATGCCTGGCTTCAAAACTTCAGAAGATATGCTGACTTTCTTGTTAGGGGCTTCTGCAGGTGGTAACTTTTGGTTGAAGCCAATGCTCATGTGCCATTTCAAAAATCCTAGGACCCTTAAAAATTATGCTAAATATAGTCTGTGCTTTTTAAATGGAACAACAAAGCATGAGTGACAGAACATCTGTTTACAACATGGTTTACTGAATATTTTATGCCCACTGGTGAGACCTACTGCTCAGAAAAAAACTATTCCTTTCAAAATATTACTGCTCCTTAATAAAGTACCTGGCCACCCAAGAACTCCAATGGAGATGTACAGCAAGATCACTATTGTGTTCATTCCTGATAATATAGCATCTATTCTGCAACCTGTGGATCAAGGAGTAATTTCAACTTTCAAGTCTTACTTTTAAAAAGCACATTTTGTGAGAGTATAGCTGCCATAAAGAGTTATTCCTCTGATGGATCTGGGCAAAGTTAATTGAAAACCTCCCAGAAAGAATTTACCATAGTAGAACATTTGTGCCATCCAGTACATTGGAAGAGGTAAGACTATCAATAGTAACAGGAGCTTGGAGGAAGTTGATTTCAACCCTCAAGGATGACTTTGAGGGACTCAAGACTTCTATGGAGGAAGTAACTGCAGTTGTGGTGTTAATAGCAAGAGAGCTAGAATTACACATGGAGCCTGACAGTGTAACTGAATGGTTGCAATCTCATGAGAAAACTGTAATGGTTAAGGAGTTGCTTCTTACGGATGAGCAAAGTGGTTTTCTGAGACGGGATCTACTCCTGGTGAAGATGCTGTGAAGACTGTTGAAATGACAACAGAGATTTCGAATATGACATAAACTTAGTTGATAAAGCCCAGCAGCGTTCAGAGAATTGACTCCAATTTTTCAACACACTGTACTGTGGTAAATGCTATCAAACAACATCACATGCTCCAGAGAAATTGTTTGTAAAAGGAAGAGTCCATCAATGCAGCAAAATGCATTGCTGTCTCATTTTAAAAAATTGCCAGAGCCACTCCAGCCTTTAGCAATCACCACTCTGATGTGTCAGCAGCCATCAGCATTGAAGCAAGACTCTCCACAAGCAAAAAGATGAGGACCCACTAAAAACTCAGATGATAGATAGCATTTTTTAACAATGAAGTATTTTTAATGAAGATATGTACATTGCTTTTTAGACAATGCTATTGCAAAATTTAATAGACTAACCTATAGTGTCAACATAGCTTTTTATATGCACTAGGGAACCAAAGAATTCATTTGACTTGCTTTATTGCAGTATTTGCTTTCTTGTGGTTGTCTGGATCTGGATCCATGAAATTTCTGAGGTAGGCCTCAGAAGGCACAGTTAGATCAATGTAAAAAAAAAAAAAGGCACTATAACATGTTTAAGGATAATTGCACATAACACCTGTACTTACCTGGCTAGGATATTTTGATATGCGTATGTGGGAAACAGGGCTACCATTCGTCCCATTATAACAGCTTCTCTCCTATTTTTTCATCAGACACTAGAAGACAACTAGACTTCTGAAGGAGATTAACAATCTATAAAAATAAGGGACTAAAAAATGATAAGTACTGCCATGAGGTTGCTTACTCATTGGCTGTGTATATAGATACTTGGGTTCATTTGGACAGTCCGAGTTAAGTTTGACAATGAGCTACTGCTAAAAGCTTTTTGAAAAACAGAAAATGTTATATTGACTCAGCATCCTTATTGAGGAATTGTGCCTGTTATACTATATTGTAGGGAGTTCTCATTCGACTATCCCTGTCTGTACAACCTTATTTCAGTGGTAAATTACATTTCAAATCGTGGAACAGGGTTCTTCCCCATAGAGGAGCATTTAAAGACTTAGAATTCTTGAAATATCAAATCTGGATGAAAATTGAAACTCATCCAGCCCAACATTGTTATTCTGGTTTGTGGTACCAAGGCATAGAGAGGATAAAGAACTTGACTTGTTTACTCGAGTGTGCAATGCACAAAAATTCTTGGCCTCGGGGGCAGAAAAGAGCTGCAATTCAGCCTGATTCCATTGGGCCAACTGTGTGACTAGGCCCACGGCCGGCTGCCTAAAGAGGGGTTGGTTGGTTGGTTGGTTGGTTTGTTTAGGTGCCAAGTTACGTGCCTGTGGGGATGAGTCTGCTCAGAGTTGAGCTGTTTTCCTAATGTACATGAAGGAGCTGTGTAGTTTTATATATATGTATTCACACTGGATGGGTCCTGCTCCTTAGCTCACTGTTGGGTCTATGAGGGTCCTGCACCACTGAATGTAGCTATATGTGTTCACTATTACAGCACTGTAGCATTCCAAGGAATGAATGCAGTGAAATGTGTTCATTATTGCTTACAGATATTTGGGGTCTTTCCAGTTTCAGGTTATTACAAGTCATGGTGTGAACAATCTCACATTGATTTAGTCATTTGATCAGTATCTGCTGATGATAAAAATTATTCTGAGTTTTAGGTTTGCCAGCACATGAAATTTGAAAATGAGTTCACATGGCCCCATCTCTATAGAGTTTTTGATTCAGTAGATGTGGGATGGGGCCCCATAATGTACATGGGGGATTTTAGGTCCTGCAGCTGCTCTACTACAATCACATCCTTGGTGTTCTGAGTGAATGTGATAGGTTTCTTGACAGCAGTGGGGATTCCTTTAGAGTGGGCATCTTTAAGTTGTAAACCAACCATGAAGACTAGTCTTAGCCAGTTTGATTTCTGGACTGAAAAAAAAAAAAATCGGTACTTACCATACCTACCTTTTAATATTTATTTAACTTCTAAGAGTTCAAAGTGTATGTCATAGTCTCTTGTCTTAGGATGTCTTGGCACATCTTGGTTTAAGTCTCTGCAGCCCAAGGCTGGATTGTTCGTACTCAACAGGGGTGGGAAGAGGGAGGAGCATGAAGGAGGAAGAGAGAACTGGCCGTTTTAGGACCCCTTGAGCTCACCTCTCACTATTAAACATGGAACACAGGAAAATCACCACCCCTCTTGTCCAAAGACCCCTCTTCCACTCTCTGCATGCCCCCTGACTGCAATTTGAGAGCCTGCTTGAGTGAATCTGGCAGAAAATGAGGTTAGCCATCAATGCTTTTTGGTAATTAATGTAATTTTCATACCATCAATGGAAAAAAGTTTGTATTTAGATCTTCTGTTTCATGTACTCAAAACAGTATTAACCTTTTTTTTTTCAAGGGTAGATGAAGATTTCAGTAGCTAACAACTCAATTTTTCTGTGTTTTCCATTTAGTAGTTCTGAAAATAAAGCAAAACTGCAAAGATCTTAGCTTGTGAATGGTGAATATTATGATCATGGCAAGGAATCCTCCATCATTCAGATACTGCTGGGTGTTGATAGAATGCTCCTAAGAGTACTTTATATAAACTTTGCTCTGTTACCAAAGTAGAGCAGTAAAACTTTAAAGCCACAAAGAAAATGAAAATGGTTTACAAAGTAATGCACATGCGGCTATAATTTGTGGATGGGTGGTGGTGAAGTTGCCACTTGCTAAACCCTGCCCTTCTTCCTCCTGCATGCCACGTTGAAAGCCAGAAATGGGCATTTAAACCTACAGGTGTGAGACTCAGGGCTTGCAGAATGTCTGGTAGGGAAATAATACCCAAAGTAGGCCACATGTGAAAGTTTAAACACAAGGTTGAAAAACGGACTTAGAAAAAATGTCTTTCATATACTTTACAATGGAATCAACCCACAAATGAGAGCAAGTAACAGCATATAAAACCATGTAAAGATCTTAGGCTCTAATGTTACAAGGCGTCACTGATTTCCTGACTACTTTTAAGAAAAATTAGCTGGCTATGTCCCACGCTTTTCAAATTTAAAAATATTAATATATGAAAGATGCAGCTTAAGACATGAAGTACCAGGTAGCTATAATACTACTCTAAACATACATTTTCATGTTGAGAGTGATGGTTCAGTGTTTTTTAACTATAGATACTGTTACACATGGAAAAGAAGTCCAAATGAGCATTAAGACCTTAGATTATCCTTTGGTCATGTCTTTTCTGTATGAAGTTTGTATATTAATATACGTTCATATCATTTAGAAGATAAATGAACAATAATAAAATGAAGGAGATTATATTCATGTCTTATTTTCTACCCCAGTCTTTTATAAATGAATGGCTAATGTTCTTTTTTTTTTTTTATTATGTTAGTCACCATACTTTACATCATTAGTTTTTGATGTAGTGTTCCATGATTCATTGTTAGCATGTAACACCCAGTGCTCCATGCGATATGTGCCCTCCTTAATGTTCTGAGATATTACTCTAACAAAGCACCTCTAAAACAGAGTTGAGAAGGCATCATTCTCTGATTTCAAAACTTTACAACTTAGGCCTGAGGCAACCATATCCTGGTTGGTTACTGTGGAGACCCTCTTCTCCATCTGGAACAGTTAACCACCCCCCAGTACAGAATGGGGAGAACAGGAGGGAAATGGAAAGAGGGGAAAGCCATTTGGATATTGTGTCTGTAATGATTCTGTGTTGGGAATCATAGCTTGCTTTTGGTTAAAACAAAACAAACCAAAATAAAAAAAAGCTTGGTCATCTTAATGCCATTCAACATAAATTTCCTTTAGAGTTCTAAAAAAAAGACCTCAGATTTGTCAATTATCTTGTGATATAACACAGTACAATAATTTATTAACTGCGTTGCAAATTAAAATGATGGTTTACATCTAGGATCCGAGAACACTAGCCACATTTTGTTGTCAGCCTCAATCATGGTAACTAAAAAAACGTATTTTGAGCTACTGATGGTCATGGAGAGAATATGTTACCCAGGGAATCAATTCTACTAGACAGAAATGAGTACCAAAAATATTTTGCCATCTCTAGCTGAGTTTCAACTTAAAAATGTTCTTGTCTGAATTATCTAAAAGCTAGTGCTGTGGGGATGCCTGGGTGGCTCAGTTGGTTAAGCGTCTGCCTTCGGCTCAGGTCATGATCCCAGGGTCTTGGGATCCAGTCCTGCATCAGGCTCCTTGCTCAGCGGGGAGCCTGCTTCGCCCTCTGCCTGCTGCTCCCCCTGCTTACACTCTCTCTCTCTCTCTCTCTCGCTCGCTCTCTCGCTGACAAATACATAAATAAAATCTTTAAAAAAAATTCTTAAAAGCTAGTTCGATATGTATGTCATATAAAGAAACTGAATCATTGCTGCTACGATATACTCTTCTATCAAATGAGGTTGAGCTAAAAAACGGTCTTTGTTCCTCAGCAAGGAATCCTCTGTTGAAAGAAATTTTTTATTTCATTTTAATTTTATATTTTTATTTCATTTCATTTCATTTTATTTAAGTGCACACATGCATGGGAAGAGAAGGGGAGAGGGAAAGAAAGAATCCCAAGAAAGCTCCATACTCAGTGAGACTGGGCTTGGTCTCATGACCCAGAGACCATGACCTGAGCCAAAGTCAAGAGTCAGACATCCAAGTAACTGAGCCACCACGGAGCCCCAAGAAATGACTTTAATGAGGGAAAAATGTCAAGATGGATACCTTGAAAAAACGGTTTAATTACATCTTTATTTTTCTTAATAACCTATTTCACATTGCAGTGAAATTTCTGTTGCTCAGTGGATGAATAAGCCAATTACTGTTTGTTCCCCCAGAGAGTAATACCTGCTCAAACAAGAGAGCTTAGGAAGGGAGGGGCACCACATTCTCCATGTTCCCCATATCAACCAAAACTGTCCCCCACACTGAGGTGTGTGTCTTTCTGTTCTCTTTTCTGCATATACACATCTATGTTAACACAAAGAATCATGCTATATATGGTAATTCGTTTTTTCTTTTGGCAATATATTGTTAATGTTTTCCCTTAACAAATACTCTTCTATAACATTTTTAATTATTATAAAGGGTTCTAGCATATAAATGTACATTGTCCTTATGTTATATGTAACTGATGAATAACTAAATTACCTCAAACTAATAATGTATGTTAATTGAATTGAAATAAAAATAAATAGGAAGGGATGCCTTATGTATGTCTACTTAGGATTTTCAAAAAGCACCTAATTCTAAGGATATTAATAAAAAGTTACAACCTATTTCTACTTCAGTTAAAGCCCTTTGGAAGACAAGTAGTAATGGATGTTAAGTTCAAGCAGGGAAAGGAGAGACTTTATATTGAGATTCTAGTGAGTCATCTCAGATGAGAACACAGCAGGGTAGACTGTTTACCATAAAATGATACCAGCAGGTCTGGTGGTTTCTATGATGCTGGCTCCTGAAAGGAGGGAGCTGTGTTTTGATACAGTACACTACCTCACATGTAACTTGCCGAAAGCATGTCTAGAGTCACTTGTTACTAGCCTTAAAGATAAGGAGGTACTTTTCTTACTGGACTGTATTCTTGCATTTGTAATAAAAAGCATCAAAGCAGACTTATCATTATGAATGGATTTTGCCTTACTAGAGGTTGTTCCAGAAGAAACATAGTTGCATTCTTCAGTCTTAAAGAATGATAAACAAGATAGTATTTTTTCCTGTCTAGCAAGAAAGGAATGAAATTATTTGGGGAATGGGTATTTTGAATTAGATGGGCAATAAAACAACCTTGCTTATCTTTCATTTAGAGTGTTATGCAAAGTGTCCTCGAAAATCCTACAAGCAGTCAAATATCAGGGAACACAAGTACTGAGCATTAGGAGGTGAAGTTACTACTAAATGATCTAAATTAGGAATGAGATAGAGATACTGGGGGCAGGAGGGAAAAGAGTAAATTACTTTAACTTTAAAAAGAAGATTAGCATATGTTTTACTGATTTATCATTCACTTTGTTAAAAACCATATAATTCCAGTTTTAACTTAAATTTCACAAATACCTTAATGGAACTCAAAGCTCTTGTGACTTCTGTCTTCTCAAGTACATGTATATATTTTTTAAAGGCATGGAAGTCTATTACCAGTTTATTTGATCTCACTATGATGTCATCTTATACATTCAATTCAGTGACCATTTACATATGACCCACTATGTGCCAAGTGTCGTGCTTGGTTCCAGACCAGGCAACTGCTCCGTCTGATTGCGCTCGAAGGCCATTTCATAGTTAGCACTTTTTAGCAATAAAGCCTTTTTTCATTAAGGTATGTACATGGTATTTCTAGACATAATACTATTAGAGTTAATAGTCGACAGTATGGATAAACATAATTTTTGTATGCACTGAGAAACTGTAGTCACTTCAGCAGAACATTCACTGAAATTGTAAGCACTGAGAAGCCAAAAGCTTTGACTTGGTTTATTGTGATATATATATATTTTTTTAATTGTGGTGGTCTGGAACCAAATCCACGACACCTCCAGGGTAGGCATGTACTCTTATTTCTCTGCATTGAGTGCAGAAAACCCTTAGGCTTTTTCATTTTTTTTTTTTCCTACTCTGACCGAATAATTAGAAAGGCCTTATTCTCCAGGTCACTGATTCTTTTTCTGGATGGTCAAATCTGCTTCTGAAACTCTGTAAGAAATGATTCAATTCGCTTGTTAAAATTTTCAGCTCTTGGATTTCTGGTTTTCTTTTTAGCGGTTGCTGTTTTTTCCTAACTTTGTGTAGTGGTCTGTGTGATTTCTAGTTGGCCAAACTTCCTTCAGAGGATTATCCTGAATTCTTTGTCTGATAGTTCATACATCTTCATTTCTTTAGGGACAGTTATTGGAGTAGTTATTGTCAGATTTACCTGATTTTCTGTTTTCCTTGCTTCCTTGCATAGGTACCTGTGCTTTCGATTAATGCGGCTCCTCTTCCAGACTTGACAAGCTTGCTTTGGCCGAGATAGATCTTCACAAGCCCGTTGATTTGGGTGTCTGGGCACGTATGCTGATAATGTCCTGGACAGGTGGGTCTGTTCTTGTAGTCTATTTTTGGGTGAGGCACTTGAACTCTGATGTTGGGGATGGGACGGTATGGCACTGGTTGGTAACAGTAAGGTAGTACTGCTGACTTGTTTCCCTGCCCAAGTGAGCCTGTAGGATGGGGCCTATGGTTGTCTGAATTCTCTGGTCAGCCTTACTAGATGGTCAGGACTGGGTACTGTATTGAATGATAGATGGAGCTATGAATTTTCTTCCCTGTCCTGACAAGGCAGCAGGACCAGACCCAGGGCTTGTATAGCTCCTTGACTGAAGGTTCGAATTGGTGGAGTGGGAACTGAACTACCCAGGCTGGTGAGGTCATTGGTTTTGCACTGCAGCTAGGGAAAGCCAGAGGCCATGCCCTCTACTCAAGTACCACTGTAAGGAGGGCTGGTGGATGAGCTACACAGCTTCCTGTGTACCCTGCTTGGGTTCCCTGGTTGTGCTGGCTGAAGGCTGAAGTCATCAGTGGGTGGGGCTACAAATTGGTTTCCCTGTCTGGGAGCAGCAGGAGCATCTGTGGAGTCAGTAAAGCTGTTTGTTCGTTGCTTTAATCCACCCTGCACCCCAAACTCTCTAGATAAATAGGGCTTTGCTCTGCAGACTGTAGGATCTACCTGTCAGACGCTTATCTCAGGAATTGCTGGTTGGGTTTATGTAGTTTCCTGATGTACTTGTCAACCCTACCGGTCAGAGGGAAATGCGAGACATTTACCAGAGAGAGTAAAGCTATGTCTCCGTTCTTGTGCCTGGTTGGAATGGAGGGGCCACTGTAGGAAACCCCCATTTTTTTCCATGTAGGCTTTCCCATTAAGAGGGGTTTGGGAGCTGCCCTCAGTCTTGGGTATGAATTAATCCCCTTGTCTAGTTAGCAGGGGAACCCCACTATGTAGGTACTGGTTTTGTTTTGAGTGCAATTAGCTCTACTGACCTGCCTCTCCGCTTGAGCAGTGTTTCCAGGTGCCGCTGCCAGCCCCTCTGGCCAAATGTGGTTAGGAGACACTCTTCCCAAAGGGTGGGACTGTGATAGCACCTTCCCTGGGCCTGAGCAAACCGGGTTCTAAGACCAGCAAAACTTCTCACTTGAGAATCTGAGTAAGGCAGATTTGCCCCCCACCAAGTTCCCTGCTCAGAGTACACCTGTAACTCAGTTCTGCAAATGAACAAGTTCATTTGCAAGTTCATAGAGTTCTTTCTTGGACACTGCAGGTATGAATTTTGTGTGCCCAGATCTGAGTGTTTGGTGTTAAAAGCCCTTGCCTCTTCTCCATAGCAGTGGCACTGGAGAAGTGGTTTAGTCTGAGGGATGCCCCTACAATCCCCATGAGACCAGAGTAGGGTCACCCACAAAGTGATGTACAGTGCTGGAGCAAAGTAATTATCCCTGTGGGCTGTTTTCCCCACTGGAGGTAAGAGAGTCTCACACCTCTCCAGGTAGTGCTGCATTGGCCTGGGGGAGGGGTCGGGCCATCAGTATGTAGCAACTTCTCTTAACCTAATGCAGTTGGCCTTGGTGTCTATGATGCCAGGAAGTGCTTCAGCCTCACCTCCTGTGTTCTAGAATTCTCTCAGTGATGTCTTGTTCTTAAAGAGATGACAGTCGTTCTTGTGAGTGGGGGTAAAGTCAGGAATGACCTCGGTCTTCATCTTGGTGATGTCATTTAACCTGGACCATCTTAACCCACTCTTTCTTTGATAAGCTCAAAATTGGTGAGAATAGTCAAAACCCTAGAAGTTACTGAGTGATTAAAATGGGAAGAGGGATAGAGATTTGATTTAATGAAAGTGACACATTTGTATGATATGAGTTTGTACTGACTATTAATATCTAGAGTCCTTTGGCTAATTTTATATAGATGTTACCATATTGATTACTTGGTATGGTATACTTCAACTCACAAACAAATAGGACCATATAGAACCTATCCAATATATAGGAATAGGAAATTAGCATTCTCTACTTCATTGGGAATTAAATAGCATTTAATAAAGGTGGTGCCTTAGTTATAGCTTAATTCTTCAAATGGCTAGATGTCTCATTTATTCAGTACATATTTATTGAGAATCTACTATGTCCCTGACATGGGGTGAGGTTTTAGGGATACCGTGGTGACCAAGATAAAATTCCTCCTTAAATACCTTCAGTTTTAAGGGGAGCATAGACAAGTAAACAGGCTATTAGAAAATGACATTATTTGAAGGTAAAATTTGAGTAGGTACAGAAAAAGGATGTTTAATCTTTCTTGCAATCAAGTATTTAAAATGAGTTTGAGGGGTGCCTGGGTGGCTCATTTGGTTAAGCATCTGACTCTTGATTTCAGTTAAGGTCATGATCTCAGGGTTCTGAGATCCGGGCCCTGTGTCAGGCTCCCTGCTCAGCATAGCATCTGTGTGTCCTTCTCTCTTGCGCGCGCGCTCTCTCTCTCTCTCTCTCTCTCTCTCTCTCTTTTTCACACATACACACATATAAATAAAATCTTTTCTAAAAATGAGTTTGAAAGAAAAGTCAAAGGTAGGAAAAAGAGATCAGATGCCTGTAGCTTTTTGTGTAGCTGGACTGTAACAACAGAAGGTGAGAAGCAGTGTGTGATATTAAAGAGGCAAAGCTGGGCTATGTTGAAAGGGTACACTTATGTTAGGAGTTACTCAGAAGGTATTAGTGGACAAGTTACTAAGCAGTGTCCCGCCTCTTTGAAAAGAAGATCAAGCCCTATCCAGCTCTCAACCCTTATTTTCATCAAAGCCCAAGGCGTAACATTTCCTGGCTACTGATCATCAAGGTTATCTTTATCTCCCTAAATCTATTATTCCTTTTTACCTACATAATTCTCTAAGCTTCCTAACTCTTAGGTCCTCCTACAATTAATTACGATATTTTACAATAAGGAAACTTTAAGATTTATGTATTTTAGCAGGGGAGAGAGCACATGCATGAGTGGAGGGCAGGGCAGAGGGAGAGGATCTCAAGCTGACTCCCCACTGAGTGCAGAGCCCAGCTCTGCTTGATCTGTGGATCCTAAGTTCAGGACCTGAGCCAAAATCAAGAGCTGGCTGCTTAACAGACTGAGTCACACAGGTGCCCGCCTTACAATAAAGAAACTTCTATTATGTCACTAATTAACGGCATCCTGATTCTTGATGACTCCTTTTCCTTTTAGCTCTTCAAATACATGTCTTTTTCATTGCATACCAGGTCTTTTGGTACCAAGAAGAGAAAATTTCCTTTTTCTTTCCATTGTAACTTACTAACAGTTAACCACTTCATTGTGAAAAAAACAAAAACAAAAAGAGCCACAAATATCAGGATCCTCTGAAATCCATACCTTTAGTCATCTACCTTTTCCCTCTCTTGCTGTTGCTCTATCACATTGATCTTACTGGCAATTGTTTGTCTCTTCCATTACAACCCAATATATAATTTATTTTTCTTGGTCCTGGTATGGGCAGAAACTGCAGGAAAAAGTTGTTAACTGACAGTCCTGTCTTATTTTTTACTGTCATGCAAAAACACTTTTAAATTTGCTTTAATTATTGATAACTTCTGTCCTGGATGAGAGAGCTACCTTCTATTCATGAAGAGTTTGCTCATAAATAAGACTGAAGTATATCAAATATTTTGCCCAAATCAATTAAAAAGAACATTCTGGGTTTTTTTTAATCCTAGTATTTTTATTTGCATATTTGCTTTTAATCAGTGTATCTCTCAGCAGTCAACTGCTGAATTCATTCCGAATAGGTATTTATAAAATGTCATAGTTGTGTGGATGTTATATTTTTCACTCTCTTCCTTGCTTTACCTAGAATCCATGCTTCATGACTCCAAAACGATTTGCCCATACTCTTAAACTCTACTGCTCTTACCTATTTGCAACTCATTCAACTTGCCAAATTCTAATCTAAATAGGCTCTTTGATCCACTTTCTCTTACTTAAAAGCAGTAGGACAGTCCCATTGCAAAAAACTATTTAACAGATAGATTGCTATTACCATAAATATATAATCTTCAAAGTCAACTGAACGTGAAGGGACCGTGTCTAACAATCATATACAATAGTGCTAGTCAACTCATATTCCCATACATGGCCATGTTTGTTTGAAACTTTTTTTTCTGTGAAAGATAAATTGTAATAGACACTTGTTGAAAGGGCGAGAGAATTTTATTCAAGACTATTGCAATAGGAGTGAGAGATTGAACTCAAATCTGCTGAAACACAAAGAGCAATTTTAAGCTAAGGGAGATCTCACTAAGGGAGATCTCATGGAAAAGTACTGGAGAAGAGTGGGAAAGATATTAGTCCATATGATTAGGCATCTATGTTTCCTTTCAATATATATAATATATATAAAATATATAAAATATATGTATATAAATTTATATATTTTTATTAATATATTTTCATATTTTAATATATATAAATATAATTTTATAATATATAAATAATATTATAAGTATACATATTCTATATATTCTTTTCCACATACATACACACACTCCCCTCCTGTTGGTTTTCTTCCTCTGGAGAACGCTGATTAATCAATAATGTTGGTTATGTTAACATACGTATACACACAAATACAGAAACACAGACACACATATATCTAGTATACTCAGTGCAGCCATTGACATGAATGAGCTTTACTGCCCACAGTTAGAATTAAAACCAGCCTGCTGACCAAGTGAACAGAACAATCTTTCAAGAAGATGCCAGCAACACTAGAGTTGTCTCTAGGTTTGAGGTCCGGGATGGAAGAGAGAAGGCAATCATGTCCATTGAACTTGAGAATTTACTTCTTCTCTGTGCAGGAGACAAATGGGGAGGGCTTCAGTTTGCCTTTACACAACCTCTAGGAGACCATTTACATTTGCCTGAAAAAAGTAGAGCATGATGCTTTCAGATGTGTTCTTCTTTCTTGAGATTGCTTTGGCCTTTCAAAGTCTTACGTGGTTACATATAATTTTAGGGTTATTGGTTCTATGTGAGAAATGACATGGGAATGTTGATAGGGATTGTTCAGAATCTACAGACTGCTTTGGGTTGTATGGACACTTCAACCATTTTAATTATTCTAATTATCTCTTTCCATTGATTTGTGCCTTACTCAATGTCATCAACATCTCACAGCATTCATTGTACAGGTTTTTCACATCCTTGGTTAAACTTATGTATTTTACTGTCTTGGTGATTCTAGCTCAAGTTTTGTCAATTTTGTTATCTTTCTGAAGAACCAGCTTAGTTTCACTGATCTTTTTGTCTTCTTAGTCAGCAGGCACCAAGTGTCTATTTTATTTATTTGCACTCTGGCCTTTGTTATTTCCTTATATCTACTAAACGTGGGCTTTGTTTGTTCTTTCTGTAGTTCCTTGATGTATAAAGTTAGGTTGCTGGAGGTTTTTCTTCATGAACGTAGGCATTCATTACTGTGCACTTCCCCATTAGAACTGCATGGGCTGTCTCTGTAAATTTTGCTGTATTGTATTTCCCTTTTCATCCATCTCCGTTACTTTGATTTCTCTTTTGATTTCTTCATTGAGCCACTCGTTGTAGTGCATGTTGTTGAATCTCTACATATTCATCAGTCCTCCAGTTTCCTCTTCTACTTCATTTCTAGTTTCATACCACTGTGAGCAGAAAAGATGCTTGATAGGATTTCATTCCACTTAAAATTTTTAAGACTTGTTTTGTTGCCTAACATAAGATCTATCCTGGAGAGTATTTTGTGTACAGTTAAGACTGTGTATCTGTTGCTTTTGGATGGACTGTTTTCTATATAACTATAAAGTCCATCTCTTCTCACATATCCTTTTATTTTTATTTATTTTTTAAAGGTTTTATTTATTTATTTGACAAAGAGAGACACAGTGAGAGAGAGAACACAAGCAGGGGGAGTGGGAGAGGGAGAAGCGGGCTTCCCGCTGAGCAGAGAACCCCATGTGGGGCTCGATCCCAGGACCCTGGGATCATGACCTGAGCCGAAAGCAGACACTTAATGACTGAGCTACCCAGGTGCCCCCTCACATGTCCTTTTAAGGCCAATGGTTTCTTATTGATTTTCTGTCTGGATGATCTATTCATTGATAGAAGAGGGCTATTAAAGCCCCCTCCTATTATTATATTGCTATATATTTCTCTTAAGTCTGTAAATATTTACTTCATATATTTCAGTGGTCCTATGTTAGGCACATAAATACTTAGAACTGTGTGTGGTGTATTCAGAGGGAACCTGGGGAGAGCCTGTCACTCATTACCATCAGGTGCCAAGTATTTTTTGGTGTAGAAATTTTATCTTTGGGTGTTGTCTATTCACCTTGGAAAAGGGAGATCAACTTCCTCAAATTTTTCTGTGAAAGAAAAATTGTAATAGACACTTGTTGAAAGGGCGAGAGAATTTTATTCAAGACTATTGCAATAGGAGTGAGAGATTGAACTCAAATCTGCTGAAACACAAAGAGCGATTTTAAGCTAAGGGAGATCTCATGGAAAAGTACGAGCCCAAGCTCAGGCTAGAACATATTACAGATGCAAAAACAAAGACTAAAATCTCTGTCTCCAAAATAGAAGTCAAGGAACTTCATTGAATTAGCTCTCAGTGGCTCAAAGTTTATAGGCAGGTAAGGTTATTATTGGCCTCAAAGGAGGACTCATAAAGTGGGCAGGAGGAGATTGAGCTGGGGATTTTGACTCTAGAAAGCAGGCTGTGGGTTTGGTTTTCTTCTGGCTCAGTATGTGAATGAATCTTCCAAGGTGTTTGGACTTGGACACCCTAATACAGACCCCGGTTTGATAGAGAGTGGCTGAGCATGTGAGTATAAGCTAAGGAAGTGGGGTGGATCATATTACCTGTTCAAGATCTAAACCAGGAGAGCATCCCTACAGTAATTGCCTATCAGGCCGCAGAAAATATTAAAGCTACAGTATGTAGCAGTGAAGCCTGCACCATAGTAATGAACAACATATTGACCATATTGTGAATCAACTTAAAGTTTATAGCTGTCTTCTTTGATGTTTGAAGCTTTTGAAGTAGGATTCCAAAAAATGACTAAAAGTCCCTTGTGTTTTAGATCATTCTTGAAGATTCTCCTCAAAGAAGAGTCACTAGATCACATGTCACTTAGGGATAACAGCAGTTAATTACAAGTTCAGTATAAATGAAAAAACTGTATTTTTATTCCCAAGCCTATGAAATGCATCTTTGTGAATATCTATACTGAATATATTAGGTCTCTTCTATAGGTTTCTTGCCATTTATTTCTTTTCATTCCTCTGTATATCAAAATATTTGATTCTGACTTTTAATTATTCTGCAGAATCTGATAACATGTTTAAACTTCTGTACATTTTAAATTAGTCATTTATTTTTTAAGACTTTTTAATTTTAGTATGAGGGGGAGGGGCAGAGGGAGAAGGAATCTCAAGGAGACTCCACACTGAACATGGAGCCCCACATGGGTGTTTGATCTCATGACCCTGAGATCACAACCTGAGTCAAAATCAAAAGCCGGATGCCTAACTGACTGTGCCACCCCAGAACCCTGTCAATTATGGTTTTTTTTTTTTTACTAAAAAATCTTTATGTTCTCTTAACATGACCTTCCAGTGGAATTGCACCATGTTTAGCTTCTTAAATCTTACTGGAAATACCAATAAGCATTTTTTTTAAATGTTCATCCTGTTCCTTACTACAACTATGTCAAAGGAGGAAAAAAATCGTTATTCCTCTAAATCATCTTTATAAAATATATTGTAGATGTTCTGTTTGTTCCTCATCCTTATAAAATTAATGTGTTTGTCTGTAATTCTTGTTTTAGAAGGGTTCTCAAAGATCGTGGTGTCCCTACATAAGTCTTTTAGATACAAACAAATGGAGAACAGTTTAGAGTAATTTTACTTTTTTTGTCTCAGGTGCCAATAAAAAGGGGAGGAATTAAAAGGTGAAGGTAGACAGAGCAAGAACCGTTCTTCTGCTGTCAGGAGATTTCTTCCCTGTAGCAGCTTCAGGTGGTTTTAGTCAGCACCCACTCTGTACCCTGCTAACCTGCCCGGATTTAAAATCAGTGTGGCCAGTGCCCACATACACAGCAAACAGGGGATTGATAGCTGTGTCCAGGCCTCACCTTCTGATTATCCACTTTCTGAAATACATCCCAGACGCATAAAGGAGACCATAACTCCAACATACTAATGCTGGCCTGTTTTCATTCTGCCGCCACAAACACGGAGTGGGGAATGTTTCTGCTGACAGTTTGTATCTTCCATGTACTAGAAAGGAAGGCTTTTCCTTCACAAGGGGAGGCGTGTTTCCCATGCCCTCATTTATGCTCCTCACATACTCCCGCTTACTTACATTATCTTCTGAGATAATCTTTGAAGGGTCTTAAAAGTAGAAAACCTTTTTCCTTCTCAGAAGTGATTCACATTTTCCACTATGTTGATCATTCTTAGGTTATTTCTTCAAGAAACTGTGAGCTAGCAACCATGAAACACATATGCTTAAGGAGGTACCTCGGAATACCAATAAAAATGAAAAAAACTTGGTTCCTTAATCAGTCTAAGGGTAATGTAAAATTTTGGATTTATGATTTGGGGTGGGGGTGTTAAAGGATAGGGAAAGCAAAGATATGAAAAGATGTTAAAAATCAAAATATGTACAAACCCCAGATCCATGAACAATGAAAAATCAAAATTTTATGGTCAGTTCTTCAGGAGTAGAATGGGCACACCTTTTCCACTGACTGCATCTAAACACTGTATTGTGTGGTATGTAAATATTTACAGCAGGGTTATTATTACTTTGTGGCATTTTTATTAAGAATTTTGTGTTTATGTTTTAGATCAGCTATAAATATAAGAAAAAAAATCAGTTCAGACAAAGGCTGAAAAGGCCTTTTCTAGCCTCATTTATTTCTCTCCTGGTAGTTGAGAAGCATGGACATAATTGATCAGTTGCCAGGGATACTGAATTAGCCCTATAAGTCACCTATCTTTCTCATTCTCGAGTTATTATCTTTTGTTCTTAAAATTTCCAAATCTCTGGTTACATTACCCATCTGTTATGGCATACTGTGTAATTACACACTGGGGCGCCTGGGTGGCTTAGTCAGTTAAGCATCCGACTCTTGGTTTCAGCTCAGATCATGATCTCAGGGTCTTGAGATCAAGCCCTGCTTTGGGCTCTGTGCTCAGTGGGGACTGTTGTTTATCTCACAGGCTCATCACACACTAAGCCTCCAGAAATTTGTCAATTAGAGTTCAGGTTTTCCTACCCTCTCTACTGGTGGCCACATACATTTATGCTAATGGATTTATACTTAGGTAGATGGTGATGGTCTATAGTCCCCTTCCTGTCCCACAAAGTTTGGGAGGAATTTGCTTTCTTACTCCTTTCACAGAACTAAGAAGAGCTGTTGCTTTTTTAGTTCAAATTTTTGCTTGTTAGGACAGAGTGGAAATCAAATGTCCCTTCTTTGTTTATTACCATAACTACATCCAATTTGTGAAGGTTTGCCCTGATACACTAATGCTACATTGAATTGATAGGTAAATGTTATGGAAAGCCTGCCTGGAAATGCTAACTTGATAGTGAGTAAAAATTTGTAATGTGAATGAAGATACAGAACATGAATTTCGTTCATAATTATACATGTGAATGACAGTTAAAAATAGGAACTCCAACATGAATGAGGTGTTTACTGAAGAGTGTATTTATTGTTAAAGCCAAACAATATATTTATTCTTTTCATTTCATCCTAAATGTATCTAAATAACTGAAACCAAGGAAATGACTAATGAATTTTTTAGAGTGATTTTAAGAAAAAAATTGCTTTGCATATTATAATTTTCTCACATGTCCTTATTTTTATAATGCGGAGATTAATGCTTTTCTAGATGCTTATGCCAATGCAAGAACTGTTTTAAATCTGATACCTTATTATAGATAGCTTTCAAAACTGTTTTTTAACTTACATAGAATGGACATACAACATTTATGCTGTATACCTAACGCTCATATGATTATTTGTATATATAGAGAAATGACCATGATAATTCTAGTTAATCTGAATCAACATATAGTTAAAATGTTTTCCTTCTGATGAAAACTTTTAAAATCGACTGTCTTAGGAACTTTCAAATATCCGATATAGTGTTAACTATACGCCCGCCTGAGGTACATTACATCTCCACCATTTATTTGATAACTCCACGTCTGTTTATCTTAACTCTTGTATTCCATTTCCCTCACCCCCACCTCTGGCAACTATCAGTCTGTTCTCTGTAGGCTTTATTTTTTTTTTAAGATTCTATTTACTTATTTGGCAGAGAGAGACACAGCGAGAGAGGGAACACAAGCAGGGGGAGAGGGAGAAGCAGGCGTCCCGCTGAGCAGGGAGCCCGATGCGGAGCTCGATCCCAGGACCCCGGGATCATGACCTGAGCCGAAGGCAGAAGCTTAATGAGCCATACAGGTGCCCCTAGAGTTTCCTTTTCTGCTTAGCCTTGATATTTCTTGTCTTTTTGACAATAGCTTTCCTCAGAGGTGTGAGGTGATAACACTGTAGTTATGACGCAATTTCCTGATGACTAGTGATGTGGATCACCCTTTATGTACTGCTGACCGTCTCTGTCTGCTTGGAAAAAAGGCCAGTTGAGATCCTTTGGTCATTTCTCAATTAGTGGCTTCTCGTTTGCGACAGCTTCACGTGAGTTCTTTATATATTTTGGATATTAACCTCTTACCAGGTACGTATTTCACAAGTATTTTCCCCAGTTAGTAGGCTCCTTTTGTTTTGTTGGGTATTTGCTTTGGTGTACAGAACTTTTTTGTTTGATGTAGTCCCACTTGTTTCTGTCTGCTATTGTTGCCCCAACTGAAATATCTTTGCTGACAGCTATGGGAAGCAGCTGCCCACCCACATTGTCTTCTACGAGTACTATTTCTGATCTTACCTTCAAGTCTGCATCCATTTTGAATTGATGCTTGTGTTTTGTGTAAGATCGTCATCCATTTTTATTTTGTTGCAGGTGACTATCCAGTTTTCCTAACACCATTTGTGGAACAGATTGAACTTTCCCCATTGTGTGTTCTTCCCTCTGTCATGAATGAATCGACCATATATATGCGGGTTTATTTGTAAGCTCTCCATTCTGTTCCTTTGATCTGGGTCTCTCTTTATGCCAATACCATACTGTTTTGATTAGTATAGCTTTGCAATATAGTTTGAAATCAAGGAGCGTGATGCCTCCAGCTTTGTTCTTTTTCAAGATCGCCAATTTGATACCTTGTCTAATTCCTAACAATGCTTAGGATATTTTTTTCTGTGAAAAATGCCACTGGAATTTTGATAGGGACTTCATTGAATCTCTGCGTTGCTTTGGCTAATATGGACACTTTAACCATATTAATTCTTCTAATCCATGAGCACAGAACAGTTTTCCATTTATTTTTGTCATCTTCAGTTTCTTTCACCAGTGGCTTAAGCTTTCATTGTATGTTTTTTTACCTCCTTGATTAAATGTGTTTAATATTTTATTCTTTTTGAGAGAGTAGAAAATGGGATTGCTTTCTCAATTTCTTTCTCTGATAGTGCTTTAGGAGTGTACAGAAATGCAGCAGATTTTTGTGCATTGAGTTTATATCATTCACCTATTCATCTGTTATTTGTAATAGTTGGTGGAGTATTTAGGGTTTCATATATGTGGTATTACGTTACACGCAAGTAGTAATAGTTTTACTTTTCTTTCCAATTTGGATACCTTTTATTTCTTCTTTGCCTAATTGCTGTTGCTAAGAATTAGAAAACAGGCCTATCTCAGAGATACTGTGAGTTTAGTTTCAGACCATCACAATAAAGCAAGTATCAGAGTAAAGCAAGTCCAATGAAGTTTAGTTTCATAGTGCATGTAAAAGTTAGGTTTAGGGGCCCTTGAGTGGCTTAGTCTGTTAAGTGGCTGATTCTGATCACAGGGTCCTGGCATCAAGCCCTGCATTAGGCTTGCTCAGGGGGGAGTCTGCCTGAGGATTTTCTCTCCCTCTGCCCCTTCCTCTGCTCACACACACTCACTCTCAAATAAATAAGTAAATAAATAAATAAATCTTTTCTGTTTTAAAGTTAGGTTTACAATATACTGATGTCTATTAAATGTGCGGTAGCATTATGCCTAAAAAGTACATAGCTTGATAAAAAAAAAAAAAACACTTTATGTGTCTGTTAGCCATTTGTATGTCTTCTTCAGTGTCTGTTCATGTCTTCTGCCCATTTCTTGACTTATTTGTTTTTTGGGTGTTGAGTTTGAGGAGTTCTTTATAGATCTTGGATACCAGCCCTTTATCTGTAGTGTCATTTGCAAATATCTTCTCCCATTCTGTGGGTTGCCTTGTTGTTTTGTTGACTGTTTCCTTTGCTGTGCAGAAGGTTTTTATCTTGATGAAGTCCCAAAAGTTCATTTTTGCTATTGTTTCACTAGCTTTTGGAGATGTATCTTGAAAGAAGTTGCTGTGGCCGATGTCAAAGAGGCTACTGCCTATGTTCTCCTCTAGGATTTAAATGGATTCCTGTCTCACATTGAGGTCTTTTATCCATTTTGAGTTTATCTTTGTGTATGGTGTTAGAGAATGGTCAAGTTTCATTCTATATATAGCTGTCCAATTTTCCCAGAAACATTTATTGAAGAGACTTTCTTTATTCCAGTGCATATTTTTTTCCTGCTTTGTCCAAGATTATTTGACCATAGAGTTGAGGGTTCATATCTGGGCTCTCTATTCTGTTCCATTGGTCTATTTATCTGTTTACGTGCCAGTACCATGCTGTTTTGGTGATCATTGCTTTGTAATGTAGCTTGAAATCAGGCAACGTGATGCCCCAGCTTTGTTTTTCAACATTTCCTTGGCAATTCGGGGTCTTTTATGATTCCATACAAATTTTAGGATTGTTTGTTCCAGCACTTTGAAAAATGTCATTGGAATTTTGATCGGGATGGCCATCATCAGTAGCTATCAGGGAAATTCAAATCACAACCACATTGAGATACCACCTTACACGAGTTAGAATGGCAAAAATTGACAGGGCAAGAAACAACAAATGCTGGAGAGGTTGTGGAGAAAGGGGCACCCTCTTATACTGTTGGTGGGAATGAATGCAAGCTGGTACAGCCACTTTGGAAAACGGTGTGGAGGTGCCTCAAAAAAGTAAAAATAGAGCTACCCTATGACCCAGCAATTGCACTCTTGGGTATTTATCCCAAAGACACAGATGTGAAAAGAAGGGCCATAGGCATCCCAATGTTCAGAGCAGCAATGTCGGCAATAGCCAAACGGTGGAAAGAGCTGAGATGCCCTTCAACATATGAATGGATAAAGAAGATGTGGTCCATATCTACAATGGAATATGACTCAGCCATCAGAAAGGATGAATACCCAACTTTTGCATCCACATGGATGGGACTGGAGGAGATGATGCTAAGTGAAATAAGTCAAGCAGAGAAAGTCAATTATCATATGGTTTCACTTATTTGTGGAACATAAGGAATAGCAGGAGGACATTCGGAGAAGGAAGGGAAAAATGAAGGGGGGCGGAAATTGGAGGGGGAGATGAACCATGAGAGACTATGGACTCTGGGAAACAGACTGAGGGTTTTAGAGGGGAGGGGGTGGGGATGGGTATTAAGGAGGGCACATACTGCATGGAGCACTGGGTGTTATATGAAAACAATGAATTGTGGATCACCACATCAGAGACTAATGATGTACGGTGACTAACATAATAAAATAAAATAAAACACTTTATGCTAAATAATGCCAATAAACTTAATCTGAGTTTCCAGCAAGTTACAGTCACTGATCACAGATCACCATGACAAAAATAATGAAAAAGTTTGCAATATTGCAACGATTACCAAAATGTGATACAGAGACACAAAGCAAGCAAATGCTGTTGGAAAAATGACACTGATAGAGTGGCTTAGTGCAGGATTGCAAGAAACCTTCAATTTGTAAAGATTCCAACATCTGCAAAGCACAATAAAGTGCAATGACCTCAGGCACGCCTGTGTTGTATCAAAGTGGCAAGGGTGGGCATCCTTTTGCCTTTTCCCTATTGAATATCATGTTAACTGTGTGCATGTTATACACAGCTTTTATTATGTTGAGATAAAAGCTTAAAAATTATATATAGAAAGAATGTATCATGACCAGTTGTTCCATATTGTCAAATACTTTATTGGTTTCTGTTGAGAGATTGTACACTTCTTTCATTCTTTTAATGTGAGGTATCATATTGATTTGCAAATGCTGAGCCATCCTTGCATTCCAGATATAAACCTGTCTTGATCATGGTGAATGTTCCTTTTAATGTGCTGCTGAATTCTGTTAGCATTTTGTTTATTTTTTGCATTTATACTCCTCAGGGATATTGGCCTATAGTTTTCATTTCTAGTAGTGTGCTTTCATGGATTTGATACCAGAGCAATGTTGGCTTTATAAAATGAGTTCAGAGTATTGCCTTCTCTTCAATGTTTTTTAAGAGTTTCAGAAATATTAGTGTTAATTCTTTAAATGTTTGGTAAAATTTCAACCAAGGAGCCATTTGGTTCCAGGCTTTTCTTCCTTTGGGAGGGTGTTGGTTACTGATTTTCTTCACCAATAATTGGTATATTCAGATTTTATTTTTCTATTCATTCTTGGTATTTTGTATGTTTCAAAGAATTTTTTCATTTGTTCTTGGTTGTCCAGTTTGTTGGCCTATAGTTCATAGTAGTCTAATTGTTTGTGGCATGTTGATTTGGATAGTCTAACTTTTCCTTGGGAGTCTAGCTAGAGGTATGCGATTTTATTTGTTCAAACTTAGTTTGGTTCCTCTTTTCTACTGCTTTCCTGTTCTCTATTTCATTTATATCTGCTTTAGTTTTTTATCCCCCCCTTCCTCGTGCTTCCGTTGGGTTTGGTTTGTGCCTTTTTTTCCCAGTTCCTTAGGGCATAGAATTAGGTTATGTGGGGTCTTCCTTCCTAATGTAGGCCTTTGTTGCTGTAAACTTCCATCTTAGGAATGCTGCTTCTGCTTGTTCTAAGTAGTTGTATGTTGTTACTCTGTTTTTTGGGGGGTTTTTTGTTTTTGTTTTTGTTTTTTTTTTTGGTGTCTAAGGAAACTTTATTTCCCTTTTACCTTCTTCGATCCATGGGCTGTTCAGGAGAATGTTGTTTGATTTCCATGTAGTTGTGAATTTTCCAATTCTCTTATTGTTGATTTCTAGTTTCACGTGTGCTTGAAAGGGAAGTGTGTTCTGTTGTCAGACTGTTAGTGTGGATGATACCTGCATACATATCAAGAAGTTTGCTTTATGCCACTGAACTTTTATGAGAGACCTGCTTTAGTACCTGTTTGCACTAACCATAAGAAATGCAAACAGAATTATCACTTTTATGAATTGGCAGTTACATCTTCCTTTTATGCCGTTTCTGCTTATTAAAAGTTTCTGACTTTGAGTGGGGGCTTGGAGGGGTATTATATTTGTTAGGTCCATTTGGTCTACAGTGTTGTTCAAATCTCCTTTATTACTAATTCTCTATCTGGACGGTCTCTCCATTGTTGAGAGTGGGGTGTTAAATAGCAATATGATAACAGTAGGGGACTTTATTTCTCCTTTTAGCTCTGTTAGTTTTTTGCTGTATAGATTTAGGTTGTTCCAATTTTGGGTGCACAGATATTTACAATTGTTATATCTTTATGGACTGAACCCTTTATCATTATATAATGATATTCTTTGTTTCTTTTTATCATTTTCAGTTTAAAATCTATTTGTGTGAGTGTTGCTACCCCTGCTTTGTTGCTTTTTCCATCTTTTCACTCTCTGCCCTTGTGTATCTTTAAGGCTAAACAGAGTTTCTTTAGGCAGAAGAGCATTGCATATTGTTTTCTTATCCATTCTGTCTTTGGATTGAAAATTTCATCTATGTAGTAATTATTTTTTTGTACATGCATTAAGGCAGCAGATAAAAAGTGGGGAACATTTTGTGTTTTGATGTCTTTTCACATCAGTATACTTTCACTACTTCATCGTGTTCCTTTGTGAAATTGCTACCAGATTTTCTCTTGTGTTTATCATGAGGTTTACATAAAATAACTTAAAATTATAATGCTCTATTTTAAAGTGATAACTTCAATATAGTTCTTAAACTTTGACTCCTTTTGCTCCACACCTTTTAGATTACTGATGGTACAATTTCCCCATTTTTTGTTGTTGTTGTGTAACTCACAATAGATTATTGTAGTGATTTTTTTAAAGATTGATTTATTTTAGACAAAGAGTGTGAGGGGGAGGGGCAGAGAATCTTCAAGCAGTGTCCGCTAAGAGCAGAGCCCAACATGAGGCTCAATCCCCTGACCCATGAGATCATGAGCTGTGCAGAAACCAAGAGTCAGACACATAACCCACTGAGTGGGTTATATACCCACTAACTCTGACTATATATTTACCATTACCAGTGAGTTTTATGCAAACTTCTATTTATATGATGTTACTGATTTCTACTCAAATCATTTTGCCAGTTCTTATAAGGCAGGTCTCAAGTTTGTTTGGAAATGTCTTTATTCCTCCTTTATGTGTGAAGGACAACCTCACTGGGTATAGGTTTCTGCTTCACATATGTTTTCTTTCAATACTTGAATTTGTTGTTCCATTTTCCCCTGACCTGAAAATTTGAAAAATCCACCAATTCTTATGGGCCGTTACCTTGTTTGTTACTCTTCTCTTTTGCTGCTTTTTAAATTATTTCTTGTTCTTTGATTTTTTTGGCAATGTAATTAAATTTGTCTCAGTAGAGCCCTGTTGATTGCAACCTTTCAGCTACTTCAGACCTCACAGATCTGGGTGTTTATTTCTCCCCCTAGGTATGGAAACTGTTAAACCATTATTCTTTTTAATATACTTTCTATCCTTTCCCCTTCTGGATTTTCTTTGCATTGTGTTTCATAGTTCCCTCAGGCTTTCTTCATATCTCTAAGATTTCTGTTTTCTTAGTGTTGCTTAAGGTTTCTGTTATCTTTGTATGTGGTCTTAACTCAAGGCTGACCCACAACCCAAGTCCTGTGACTGAACAGGGCCACTGACTTTGCACTGCGGACTGTCAGTGCTGCCTGCTCAGGTCTTGGCTTGAGTGTTGCTGGGTTATACAGCTTCTGGGTGGTGTTGCTAGCCCTCTGCTCAGATTGGGCCAGGAGCCAGGCTCTGCTGTGTTTTAATGCCCTGTTTGGAGAAGACGGGGCGGGGGGCACGCAAGGGAATTCCCAAGTTTTCCAGGCAGGTTTTACATCAGGAGGAACAGTAGCTACTCTCAACTTCAAGTTAGGCTCTGGATTAATTCCCTTTCCTAGACCTAGCATGGGAACACTCTTCTACTGGTATTGAGAAAGATCAGCTCTGCTTGCCCAGCTCTCAACTGACAGTGTTTCAGAGTGCACCTGCCCTGTATTCTTGCCAATCCTTCTAGACACATGGAGCCAGGATTCGCCTCTTGCCTGTGCAAATAAGGTCTAGGGGTAGAAAAATTACTTGTTTGAAACCCCAAATCAGGTCAACCTACACCTCACCTAGTTTCCTGGTCAGAGTATGCAACCAGTTGGTTCTGCAGATGAGCAAGACTGCTGGTTCAGACTGCTACTTTGGCTCTGCAGGTATAAATTCAGTAGGCCAGTGGTGGTGGTTCCAAGACATTCCAAGTAGTTCCAGTCCATGAATTCCCCTCCAATCCCTATGGGGTGAGATCAGAGTTCTTGCACCCATGAAGTGACCCACAACTCTAGGGGAGGTGCTGGATGCCCCCCCACCCCATGCTCTCTTTTCCAGTGGAAGAACCATAAGCTCAGGGGAGACCACTCAGTGGAGCTCTACACCAGCCTTGTGGAAGGGCAATGTAGTTGCTTCTCAGACCCTTGTAATGCACACCGTCCTTACAACCATACTGAAGGGACGATTTTAAGCTCAAATGTAAAGGCACTAATGAGGAACAGGAAAGCTTTTGAAAGCCTACGTCTCACTGGGAAAGGTAAATATATAGTAAAATTCAGAATAATTTAATGTTGTAGAGGTGGTGGGTTAATCACTTGCAAGCCATAAAAGTTAAAAAGACCACAGCCGTAAAAGTGCTTGTAGCTACACTACTTAAAATGCAGAGATTTAGAATGCATTCAGACTTCAGCTGTTATCAACTTACATGTAAGGCTCATGTTAACCACAAAGCAAAAATCTATAGCAGATGAACAGAAGATAATCTAAGCAGACACTATAGAAAATAATGAAATAGCAAGAGAAGAAGCAACAGAGAAGAACTACAAAAATAACCAAAATAAACAAATGGCATCGAGAACCTCCCTGTCAATAAATAGACTACATTCTTCAATCAGATCCATAGGGTAGCTGCATGGATATAAAAATAAGATCCATCTAAATGCTGTTCGTAAGAGATTGACCTCAGATCTAGACAGACACAGCCTCAGAGTAAAGGGATGGAAAAAAACGTGCCATCCGCCTGAAAACCAAAAGAAAGATGGGGTAGTTGTACCAGACCAAATAAACCTTAAAACAGACTGGAATCAGAGACAAAGAAGGCCATTACATAATAATAAAGGGGCAGTCTAAAAAGTTGTAAATATTTATGCACCCAAAATAAGAGCAAATGACTATATGAAGTAAATATTAACAGATCTCAAGGGAAAAACAGGATGAAATACAATAACGGCAGGAAACTCCATTTTCGTCAAGGGAGTGATCATTCAGAAAGGAAATCAGTAATGAAACATCAGCCTCATGGGACACATTAGACCATCTGGACTTAATAGATACCTACAACATTCCATCCAAAAGCACCAGAACATACATCCTTCTTAAGTACGTGTGGATCATTGTCCAGATAGATCATGTTAGGCCACAAGTATTGATTAAAATCAAACATTTTTCAAGAAAAAAGTATGAAATAGCAATTACGAAGAAAAAAGTGAAAAACTTACAAATATATAGAGATGAAAAAACATGCTACTACACCACAAGTAAGTCCAAAAGAGAAATTTTAAAAATACCTTGAAACAAATAGATGTGAAAAAGCACTTTAAGACATAGGGAAGAGCTCACACAACCAAACTTTATGCCTCAGGGAACTAGAAAAAGAACAAGTGAACTTCAAAGTTAGTTGAAGGAAAGAAATAACAAAAGTCAGAGTGACAATAAACAAAAAAAAACTCATAAGAGCTAAGATACTAAACTGGCAAAGCTTTAGCTGGACTCACCAAGACAGGGAAGAATCAAAATGAGGCATGAAAGAGAAAATCTTACAATCCTTTATATTTCTGTGTTATCACTTTTAAGAGCCTACTATAAACCATGTTATGACAACAAATTGACAGCAAGAGGAAATGAATAATATCCCAGAAACATGCAATCTACATAAACTAATTCATGAAAATCTGAACGGATTTTTAGTAAAGAGATTCAATCAGTAATCAGAAACCTAGCAACAAACCAAAGTCCAGGGATAGATGGCTTCACTGGTGATTTTTACAAAATGCTAAAGAAGAATCCTAATCCCTCTCAAACTTCCCCACCAGAAAAGAAAATTTCAGTCCAAATTCTTGATTAATATAGATGCAAAAATAAATAAATAAAAAAAATAGATGAAAGAAACTGAAGAAGCAAATAGATATTCTGTGTTCATGGATAAGATTTAATGGCCCTATTACCCACAGGCATCTATAGATTCAACAATCTGCAATCCCCATCAAAATACCAATGGCATCCTTCACAGAAATAAAAGAAAAACCCTAAAATTTGTACAGAAGCACAAAAGACCCTGAATAGCCAAAGCAATCTTGAGATAGAAGAAGCAATTTTAAACTATATTGAAAAACTATAATAAATCAGACATACAGAACAATGGAACAGAATAGAGAGTCCCGAAATAAAACCCATGAACTTATAGTCAATTCATTTATGACAAAGGAGGTAACAATATACAATGGGAAAAGGATAGTCTCTTCATCAAATGGTGGTGAAAAGAACTCGACAGCCACATGCCAAAGAATGAAAGTGGAATGCTGTTTTGGGCCATACGGAAAAATCAACTCAAACGAATAAAAGACTTGAAGCAATAACACTCCTAAAAGACAATATATGTAGTCTGCTCTTTGACAGAGGTCTTCGGAATGCTTTGTTGGCTCCGACACGAAAAGCCAACCAATCCCTATGAAAGCATAAACAAACAACTACAACTACGCCAAACTAAAACTCTTCTACACTGCCAAAGGAGTAAATATAGATTACTCTCAAACAAAGAGACGCATGCGGCATATCTATTTAAGGTTTACAAGAAAAACATGTAACTCAACCATGTGCTCTTTAGGGGTAAATGCATATACGTGAAATGTGCTAGGTACAATAAACACATTAATTGGAATATTAGGGTTGTGGGCAAGAATAGAAATAAGATTAAGTAGGAGACAGACTCAGATTTCTAATAGTATTGAGGAAGTTAAAATTTTCCGATTTTTTTCATTTGTAGATCCTATGCATATTTTAAAGATCTTCTACATTTAACTTTGGTTTTCATTAAATATTTCTGAGATAATATATCTGTATATTCACACAATAAAATCAAGCACCTACTTTATTGTATTCAGAACCTAACAAACCCATTCAAACTTTCCGTATCCATATCATTTCTATGTCCCACTCCACTCCCACCCTACACACATTATTTTACATCTAGGCTGAATTTCTACTTGTCTTGGGAGCACACCATAATATCTTTTTTATTTGGGTTGTTGGAAATGGAATTTCCATCCTGAAAACTCTTTCCAATCCCCCTGTTACCCTCAAATCTTCTGTTGCTCCCCTTCATCGTGTACCTTCATAAAATGCTGGTAGGTATTCTTCCAAAGTATTCTGACAGTACTCTGTACTTATTTATAGCATTGCACAACTGTGAGATAAACTTGAGTAGCAAAATGAGACAAAGACACAAGAAGGAAAGAAAACTGCAGGCCAATGTCCCTCAGGAACACAGCTGCAAATATCCATAAACTATCAGCAAATGACTTTCCACAATACATTAAAAGGATCATTCACCAAGATCAAGGAGGGCTTTTTTCTAGGGGTGCAAGGATATTTCATTATTTGCAAATCAGTAAATGTGAAGCATCACATTCACAAAACAAAGGATATAAAACAAAGATTTGAGGACCAAGGCTGTACTGTGCTTACTGTTACTACTTGTGGACAGTATGCAAGGTTTTTATATGTATGTGGTTCGAGTATGTTGTGTAATTAATATATGTATGGAATTTTAATATTTTTTCTTAGCTCTTGAATTTTCTATTTTTTTCTCCTTTTTTATTACACAGTGTGATAGGTTAATTCATCCTTTTGGGGAGTTTTACAAATTCCATTTTATTTTCAAGTAGGCATTTCTCCAGAAATACATACAGCATTATAGCTGTATTTTTTTGTTTTTATGTATTACCATGAAATGCGTAAAATCACCAAATGATAAAATTACTCTGAAGCCCCAGCAAATGCAATTAAAATATTAACTAATGTAAGCCTAAGCTAGTAACAGATTTTCCATTGATGAATTTTCTGGATTTCCGCATTTCTGATGAGTCAGGTACTATGGGAATCACACTTCTGCTTGATGGAATCAGTAGTCCTCTATTTCGATAGAGCTTCATTGAACGGAGCAATGGGGGAATCCTCCTGATGTTCACTTTTAAAGATCTTCTCTGCAAAAAGACTTTGACTTCTTCTCTTTGCCAATTTGAATACCTTTTATTTCTTTTTGTTGTCTGTTTGCTGTTGCTAGGACTTCTAGTACTATGTTGAACAGTAGTGGCGAGAGTGGGCATCCTTGACGTGTTCCTGATCTCAAGGGAAAGGCTCTCAGCTTTTCCCCACTGAGGATGATATTCGCTGTTTGTTTTTCATAGATGGATTTTATGAACTTGAAGATCTTCTCAATTTGTTTCCATCATTTTTCACTATATTGCTCAGCATTTTAAGCCCTTATGTGTTCTTTATGCCTTAGTGTGGGAAAGCAGTTATTTTGTTCCTCATTTCATCCTTCAACAGACTGTACATAATGAACACTTTCATCTTGTCACATAAATCAATTTTCAAGGTTCTTTAATCATTTCTGTCTAAATCTCCATTCAACTTTCTCCACTTAGCTCATGAATTTCTGATTTTACAGTGCTTAAATGCAGAATTGCAAACATCATTTTATAAGAGTATTGTAGACTATAATTTCTTGGCATGGGTATATATCAAACGTTCTCAAAGTTTCCCTAATAGCTGAGGATTTAGGGAAGGCACATTAAAGCAAAAAAAATTAAATTTTATCTCTAACTTCTCTTTTTATTGGTATAAAATTCATTTTGATTTTTCCCAAATGAAATTTAAAGGCATGCTTTGTCACACAAGTTGTATCCTCAAAATATGAAACACACGGACAAAGGAATAAAGGAAATCTATCAACCTGTCATCAACTCACCACTAAATTACAGTGAATGAGGTATGATATCTAGAAAGCCATGCTTAAAAATTTGAGGAAGGATTAAAAGGTAATGCCAACAGAGAACTTGAGGGTCACACACTGCAAGGAATACAGAATGTACAGAATTATTCCAGAAAGTACACAAAACAACTAAGCAGCAATTCAACAAGAGAAAGAAAAATCAAAACCAGCCATAACAGACTTGGGATTGGACAGATGTAATACCAATCTGTTATAATATCTAAGATGTCCAGTTTTAACCCCCACCAAAAAATACATGCACAACAGTAAAGTATGCCTCACCACACACAGAAGAAAGCATCTGATATAAATGTTGAAGGGAACCATATTTTGTATTTAGGGAATAAGTATTTTTACATAAGCTATTTTAAACATTTTCAAGAACTACAGAACAAAGTTACAATGTTGTCTCAAATAGAGACTATCAATAATGAAATTGTAATTATAGAAAGAGAAATTCTGCATATGATACATTAAGCAATTGGAATTAAAAAGTCATCACTAGAGAGATTGATAGATTTGCGCTGGCAAAAAAGAACAGGAAAGAAAAAGAAACAGTGCTTCAAGGACTAATGGAACACCATGAGATTTACCAAGAAATGTGTAATGGAAGTCCCAAAAGAAGGGAGGAAGGGCAAAAAAAAAAAAAAAGCATTTTAATAAATAATGGTATAAACTTCCCTACTTTCATGAAAAATATTAATCTGTATGCAAGATCTTAATTTACTCTAGATAGAACAAATTTAAAGAGATTTAAATTTAGGTCATAGATTAAGAAAAGTTGAAAAGAAAATCTTGAAAACAGCAAGTAAAAAATATTATATGCAAGTGGTCCTCAATCAGATTAACAGCTGACTTCTCATCAAAAACCATAGAAGACATCTCTGCTAACCATTTGGATGTCTTCTTGCGGACACATGAAAAAGTGCTCAACATCACTCAGCATCAGGGAAATCCAAATCAAAACCTCAATAAGATACCACCTCACACCAATCAGAATGGCTAAAATTAACAAGTCAGGAAATGACAGATGTTGGCGGGGATGCGGAGAAAGGGGAACCCTCCTACACTGTTGGTGGGAATGCAAGCTGGTGCAGCCACTCTGGAAAACAGTATGGAGGTTCCTCAAACAGTTGAAAATAGAGCTACCATATGACCCAGCAATTGCACTACTGGGTATTTACCAAATGTAGTGATCCAAAGGGGCATGTGCACCCCAATGTTAATAGCAGTGATGTCCAACAGATGAATGGATAAAGAAGATGCGGTGTATATATATATGTATATAATATATATATATACACACACACATATATATACACACACACACATACACATACATACATACACACAATGGAATATTATGCAGCCATCAAATAAATGAAATCTTGCCATTTTCAATGACATGGATAGAACTAGAAGGTATTATGCTAAGTGAAATAAGTCAATCAGAGAAAGACAACTATCATATGATCTCACTGATAAGAGGAATTTGAGAAACAAGACAGAGGATCATAGGGGAAGGGAGGGAAAAATGAAACACAACAAAACCGGAGAGGGAGACAAACCATGAGAGACTCTTAATCTCAGGAAACAAACTGAGGGGGGTAGGAAAGATGGAGTGGCTGGGTGATAGACACTGGGGAGGGTATGTGCTGTGCTGATCACTGTGAATTGTGTAAGACTGATGAATCACAGACCTGTACCCCTGAAATAGATAATCCATGTTAAAAACCAGATGACAGAAGACATCTCTAAAGAGTAGATAAAAAGGCTGTCAACCAAGAACTTTCTATCAGCTAAACTATCCTTTAAACACAATGTAGAAATTAAGATAGTTATAAAAAATATTACTAGGCAGACTTTCCTTATAAAACTACCAAAGGAAATTCTTAAAGCTGAAAGAAAAGATACTGGATAGCAACTTGAATCCACATGAAGAAACAGAGAGCACGAATAAACCTAACTACATGAATATTATGATAGAATCTAAGTAAATAGGTTTGTAACTCTTCACCTTTGTATATTTTGAAAGGCAACTACATAAAGCAGTAGTAATAAAACTAAGTTGTGTGGCTGTAACATACAAAGTTGTCATTCATAGGGCAGTAATGTTATGGGGGGTAGGACAGCAGCAGCTTTTTCTCAAGCCATGTTTTTATAGAATACTGGCATAAATTGGAATTAATTTGAATTAGATTGTTTTAAATTAAGACGCTAATTGTAAAGAAAACAAGCCAAACATGTAATAGCATTGACATCAGCCTGATGGCTGTGTTAGTCATTCTTTTCTCTCCCTTTTTATTTACAGCTAAGTAGCCATTTATAACCAAACAAAAGTGCCTCTGCACAGTACCCTGGAGCACTGAAGAGATTTCTATCGTAGTAGGTGGGTATGACCGTGATGGCGCTGCAGATTCAAGGGAGTCACTAAGCCTGCCCCACCCCCAATTATTGCAGTTGGAGAAAAAGCCAAACTGGCAAGTGCAAAACAGGGTGAACATGCAAGTCAAAAGGAATTTGTGGATGCCCATCTGGCCTGATGGGAGAACCACATGTTACTGGAATGCAATGAAAAGAAGGATCTCAAGGAGTCTGTCCCCCTCCCAAGATGGCACTGCAATGTGCTGGGCTTTCGCTGGGGGTAAACACTGTAACCTGTCTCACAGAGGAAGTAGAAAGACTAGTGGAGAAGGACTGATTGGAGGTTGGCACAAACAGCGTGATTTCTAGGGAGCGACCTCGTGACTGTGGGGCAGTGGGGGGGGGGCAGGGAAAGGAAAGGAAAAGACACAGGAATAACAAAGGGTTGAGAAGGAACATGTTCCCTAGTGCCTGCTTCCCACAGGAGTTCTGCCCATGGAAATCTGGGTACTCCCACTTAAGGGTCCTCATTCCATGCAGGGGGCATCCACAAAACTTCAGATATTAGAGCCATACCTTCCCTCGCAACCACCTTTTTTTTTTTTATTGTTCACTTAGCCAACATGTAGTACATCATTAGTTTTTGATGTAGTGTTCAATGATTAGTGGTGTATAACACCCAGTGCTCATCACAACATGTACCCTCCTTAATACCCATCACCGGGCTACCCCATCCCTCCCCACCTCCCTTCTGTAACCCTCAGTTCATTTCCTGGAGTCCAGAGTCCCTCACGATTTGTCTCCCTCTCTGATTTCTTCCCGTTCAGTTTTCCCTACCTTCCCCTGTGGTCCTCCACACTATTCCTTATGTTACAATATAAGTGAAACCATAACTATAATTGTCTGTCTCTGCTTGACATTTCCCTTAGCATAATCCCCTCCAGTTCCATCCATGTTGATGCAAATGGTAGGTATTCATCCTTTCTGATGGCTGAGTAATATTCCATTGTATATATCTTCTTTATCCATTCATCTGTGGAAGGACATCTTGGCTCCTTCCACAGTTTGGCTCTTATGGACATTGCTGCTATGAACAATGGGGTGCAGGTGCCCCTTCTTTTTACTACATCTGTGTCTGTGGGGTAAATACCCAGGAGTGCAATTGCTGGGTCATAGGGTAGCTCTATTTTTAACGTCTTGAGGAACCTCCAAACTGTTTTCCAGAGTAGCTATACCAGCTTGCACGCCCACCAACAGTGTAAGAGGGTTCCCCTTTCTCCACATCCTCACCAACATTTGTTGTTTCCTGTCTTGTTAAATTTGGCCATTCTAACTGGTGTAAGGTGGTATCTCATTGTGGTTTTGATTTGTATTTCCCTGATGGCTAAAGATATTGAACATTTTTTCATGTGTCTGTTCATGTCTTCTGCCCATTTCTTGATTGGGTTATTTGTTTTTTTGGGTGTTGAGTTTGAGAAGTTCTTTATATATCTTGGATACCAGCCCTTTACCTGTAATGTCATTTGCAACCACCTTTTTTTAAACACATGTTCGAGAGTGCTTCCCCAGAACCCACTCAGGTAAAGACAACCCATCAACTTGAGCTATAATGCCGTCTTCTGGAAAATGAAAGAAGGGTTTTTAATTGCTAGTCTGTGGAAATGTAATGAAATAAACAACTAATAAAGCTTTATAAACTTATATTGTGATCTACAGGATGAAGATTTCAAAATAACTGTCATGAAGACATTCAGTGAGTTACAAGAATACTCAGAAAGTCAATTCAGTGAATCCAGTAATTTCATTAAGGAGTTCTCTACCAAAGAAATTAAACATTTTAAACCTGACAAAATCTGGAGCTTATGGATTTAATGAATTAGATGAAGAATGCACTAGGGAGCTTAAGAAATTGGGCAGATCAGATCAAAGAAAGAATTAGCAATCTGGAAGGTAAGAATTCAGAAATGAGAGCACGAACTAAGATTTTAAAGAAGTCAAGAAACCCTACAAGAGTTATCAGTACTGATGAGAAAAAATGTGTATTTAGAGAAATAGAAGTTGGGAACTTCCCAGACCTGGGGACAATATTAGACATACAAGTTTATGAAACTAACAGAACACCCTATTATATCAATGCAAAAAGACCTTCTCCAGGACTACTATAATCAAACTGTCATCAATGATAAAGACTTTTAGGAACAGCCAAGAAAAAGGAGACTAACTTACAAAAGAACCCCCATTAGACTATGAGCAGGTTTCTCAGCAGAAATGCAGGAGGCAAGGAGAGGAGAATGTCAAAGTACTACAAGATAAAAGATACTTTATCTGGCAAAGTTGTCCTTCAGATATGAAAGGCTTTCCCAGACTAACAAAATAAAGGAGTTCACCATCACTAGACCTGCCTTAAAAGAAATGCTGAAAGCAGTTCCTCAAGCTGAAATGAAAAGACATTAATTTCATTATGCTTTTTGATAAGTCTGGCCAGGGGTTTATAAAAAAAAAAAAAAAAATTGCTCCTCTCCCGCGCAGGCCTAGTAACCAGTTCGGCGCTCGAGTCACCGCGCGCCGGCCGGCTGCAGAAGCAGATATGTCGACTGTCCTGCAGAGCATCGAGCAGCTGTCCAGTCGGGTGGTGCGCGTCCTGGGCTGTAACCCGGGACCCATGACCCTGCAGGGCACCAACACCTACTTGGTAGGGATCGGCACCAGGAGAATCCTCATTGACACTGGAGAACCAGCAATTCCAGAATATAGCAGCTGTTTAAAGCAGGCTCTGACTGAATTTAACGCAAAACTCCAGGAAATCATAGTGACTCATTGGCACCGTGATCATACTGGGGGCATAGGAGATATTTGTAAAAACATCAATAATGACAGTGCATATTGCATTAAAAAAACTCCCACGGAATCCTCCGAGAGAAGAAATTACAGGAGATGGAAAGCAACAGTATGTTTATCTGGAAGATGGAGATGTGATTAAAACTGAAGGTGCCACTCTCAGTTATACACACACCTGGCCACACTGATGATCATATGGCTCTACTTTTAGAAGAGGAGAATGCAATCTTTTCTGGAGATTGCATCCTAGGGGAAGGAACAACTATATTTGAAGACCTCTATGATTATATGAACTCCCTAAAAGAGCTATTGAAACTCAAAGCTGATATATATCCAGGACATGGCCCAGTAATTCATAATGCTGAAGCTAAAATTCTAGAATACATTGCTCACAGCAAATTCTTACATTGTTTCCTGATAATTCTGAAAAATCATTTACAGCAATAGAGCTTGTAAAAAACATTTACAAGAATACTCCTGAGCATTTATATAAAATGGCTGAACATAATGCATTTGAAAAAATTAAAAAAAGGAAAAATATTTAGCAACACAGATCCTGAGAAGAAATGGAAAGCTAATCTTTAGTTTCAGATTAATGAAAGCTTTTGTTGGTTTGTTTTATTGTTAGAGAATGTTATGTTTTCTTACCTATAATTATTTACAGGGAATATAGAGTATGGAACATTAAAAATAATCCTAAATATACTTTAATGTCTTATTCCTTCTAAAATATATATTACATTTTATATGTATAATACAGCTTGCTTATCTAATCTGAGTGTTATAACATTTTACCAAAAATTCAGAATCCAACAGTTTATCCATGTTCAACAGATTTATGGTTACTTTAAAAATAATAAAATTTATATAAGTTAAAAAAAACAAACAAGACATTAATAATAGTAAATGAAAGTACACGTGGTCCCTGAATCACAATGGTGTGAGAGCAATACATAGGCAGTAGAAACTTCACACTCAATTCTGAATTTTAGTCTTTTTCCAGTCTAGTATTTGTGGTATGATCCTCTCCTAATGTTGGGAAGCAGCAATGAGCTGTAACTTCCACTCAGCCCTGCAGTCATGAGGGTAAACAGCCAACACACTTAAAACCACTCTGTACCCATAAAATCACTCAGTTTTCTACTTTCAGTATAGTATTCAATAAACTGCCAGAGATATTCAACACTTTATTAGAAAATAGGCTTTGTGTTAGATGATTTTGCCCAACTGTAGGCTAATCTAACTATTCTGAGCATGTTTAAGCTAAGCTATATTAAGCAATGATGTCTGGTCCATTAACTGTATTAAGTACATTTTCAATTTAGGATCTTTTCAACTTAAAAGGGGGCTGTGTCCCAAGAAGCCTATTTTAAATAGAGGAAGATCTATACACAGTACTCCAGCAAAAGTAAAGAATAAGCAATTTAAATTAGACCGTAATTCTGTAGTAGAATGGTGTGTTAACCACATTACTATAATGTCTTCACAGATTCACCATATAAAATATATAAATTATGACATCAAAAACAAAAGTTGAACAGTATGCGACTGGAAACTGTATAAATGAATGAAGATAAGATCTAGAGTCACACACACAAAAGGGAGACAGAGCAAATCACCATGGAAAACCACCATTCTCCAAGGGAACACAGAAACAGTGGGAATAAGAAACCAAGGAGGTACAAAACAACTAGAAAGCAAACAATAAGATGGCCATAGTAAGTCCTTACATATTAATAATTCCTCTCAGTATAAATGAATTTAATTCACTAATCAAAAGGCAGGTGGCTGAATGGATTAAAAAAAAGGCCCAACTATATATTGCCTTTTAGAAATCCGTTTTATGTATAAAGCACACACAGACTCAATCTGAAGGGATGGAAGATGATATTCTCCAAAAAAGCAGGCATTAGCTCTACTTACATCAGACAAAGTAGATATCAAGACATTATAATAAATGGACCAATGCATCCAAAAGATACCATAATTGTAAATATATTTATTCACAACACTGGAGCACCAAAATCCATAACAAAGTAACAGAGGATTTCAGTACCCCACTGCCCACAATGGATATTGTCCAGTCAGAAAACCAACAAGGAAATAATGGAATTGAACTATCCTTTAAACCAAATTGACTTAACAGCCATATACAGAACATTCCATCCAACAGTAGCAGAACCCACATTCCTATAAAGTGAATACGGAACGTTTTTCAAGACAACATAGGATAGCGCACAAAACACCTGTCAGGAAATTTAAAACAAATCCTACCACCTATCTTTGCAACAACAAAAGGAAAGCTGGATGATATACAAATATGGAGAAACAAAGAATACAGTCCTGAACAACCAATGAGTCAAAGAAAAAGTCAAAAGAAAAAAATTACTTCAAAACAAAAATATAAACACAACTTATGGGATCAGCAAAAGCAGTTCTGAAAGGAAAGTGTATTGTGACAAATGCATGCACTAAGATATTAGAGATCTCAAGTACATAACCTCACTTTATATACCAACTATAAAAAGAACAAATTAGGCCCTAAAGTAGCAGAAAAATGGAAATAATAAGGATCAGAGCATAAATAAATGAAATAGAGAACACACACAGTAACTTGATCCATTCTGGTTTTTCAAGAAGATAAAATTGGCAAACCTTTAGCCAGACTAAGAAGACTCAAATCAGAAATTAAAAAGCAGACATTACAGTTGATACTACAAAAATACATAGCATGTAATTGTTCACAATAGTCTCCTATGGTCCTAACAAATTTGATGACCTAGAAGAAATGAATAAATTTCTTGAAACATAAAAGCTACCAAGACTGCTACCAAGAAATAGAAATTCTGAAGAGACCAGTAACGAGCAAGATTGAATCAGTGGTCTAAAACTTCCCAAAACAGAACATCACAGGATCAGATGCCTTCACTAGTGAATTCTACCAAACATTAAAAGAAAAATTAACACCAATCCATCTCAAACTCTTCCAAAGAATTAAGGATGAGGAAGTACTTACAAGCTCCTTTCATAAAGCCAACATTACCCTGATACCAGGTAAGAGCACTAGAAGAAAACTACTGACCAATATTCCTAGTGAATATAGATGAAAAATTCTGAACAAAATATTAGCAAACCAAATTCAAAAACATATAAGAAGGATTATATACAAGACCAAGTAAAATTTATCCCTTTGTTGCAAGGATATTTCAACATACACAAATTCATGTAATATATTAATAAAATGAAAGATAAAAATCCTAAGATCATTTCAATAGCTACAGAAAAAAATTGGCTGTATACAGTTTTTATTCATTAATTTTAGAGTGAGCAAGCAGGGGGAGGAGCAAAAGGAGAGAGAGAATCCTCAAGAAGACTCCCTGCCAAGCACAGAGCCCAACGTGGGGCTCGATCCCAGGACCCTGAGATCATGACCTGAACAGAAATCCAGAGTCTGTGGCTTAACTGACTGAGGCACCCATGTGCCCCTACATCATCTTTGAATGATAAAAACCATCAGCATATGGGATATAGAAGGAATATACATCAATATAATAAAGGCCATATATAAGACTCCCACAGCTAACATTATACACAATGGAAAAATACGGAAAACTTTACCTCTAAAATCAGGAATAAGACAAGGATGCTCCCTGTCACTACTTTTATTCAGTATAGTACTGGAAGCTCTAGCTAGAGCCACTGAGCAAGACAAACAAAATGCATACAAATCAGGAAGGAGGAATTAAAACTCACTATTTGCAGATGATGTGATTCTGTATATTGAAAACCCAGAAGACTCAACCAAATCAACTGCTGGAACTAAACATACATAAAGCAGTTTTATTTCTATATACTAAGGATGAAACATCTAAAGAAGAAATAAAAACTATTCCATTCACAATAGAATCAAAAACAACAAATACTTAGAAGTAAATTTAACCAAAAAAGTGAAAGATCTATACAATGTATAGTGTTAAGATTTCACTGAAAGAAACCGAAGACACAAAAACACATCCCATGTTCATGGATAGGAAGAACTAATACTGTTACAATATCCATAATACCCACAACCATCTATATAGATTTAACACAATCTGCATCAAAATACCAAGGGCATTCTATTTCTGTAAAAAAAAATCCTAAAATTTGTACAGAAGCCCAGAAGTCCCCAAATAACCAAAACAATCTTGAGGAAAAAGCTGGAGATAACACACTTTCTGATTTCAAACTATACTACAAAGCTACATTATAAAATAGTATGGTACTGGCACAAAAATAGACACACAGACCAAAGAGGCCACAGTTGACCTCCTGCTTATGTGGTGAACTAATACTTGACAAGGAAACCAAGAGCACCCAATGGGGAGTCCACAAACGGTGTTAGGAAAACCAGATAAGCACATGCAGAGCATTGTATTTGGACCCCATCTTACAGCAGTCACAAAAATTGACTGGATATTGATATAATATTTAAACATGAGACCTGGTACTACAAAGCTCCTACAAGAAAATGTAGGGAAGATGTTCCCTGACATTGGTCTTGGCAATAATTTTTTGGATAGTACATAAAACACCAACAATAAAAGCAAAAACTAACAAATGAGACATCAAATAAAAGCTTTTGCACAACCTAAGTACCAAATAAAACAAAAATGCAAGCTACAGAATAGTAGGAAATTTTTGCAAGCCACATATCAGAAAGAGGGTTAATAGACGAAATATATAAAGATCTCATACAATTCAATAACAAAAGAATGCGATTTAAAAAATCGGCATAAGAACTAAAGACATTTTTCCAAAGACTTCCAAATGAACAACAGACACCTGAAAACAGGCTCAACATCACTATCAGGGAAATGCAAATTAAAACCATATTGAGTTGTCACCTCACACCTGTTAGTGTGGTTATCAAGAAGACATGAGATAACAAGTGCTGGTGAGGATGTGGAGAGAAAGGAACTGCTGTACACCATTGGTGGGAATGTCAGTTGGTGCAGCCACTAGAAAAACAGTATGGAGTTTCCTCAGAAACTTAAAAACAGAACTACCATATGATCCAGAATTCCATTTCTGGGTATTTATCTTTCAAAAGAAAATACTAACTTGAAAAGTTAAAAGGACCTCCATGCAGCATTGTTTACGGTAACCAAGACAGAGAAATAACCAAAGTGTCCATCAATAGATGAAGGAATAAAAAAATGTTTATGTGTATTTGTGTATGTGTGTGTGTGTGTGTGTGTATAGGGATATTATTCAGCCATGAGAAGGGAAAACATTCTGCCATGTCCAACAACATAGATGGACCTCAAGCACATTTTTATAAGTGAAATAAGTCAAAGAAAAATAAGCACTGTATGATGTCACTTATATGTGGAATTTTGAAAAGTGAAACTTGTAAAAACAATAAATGGTGGTTACTAGGAGGTGAGGGGTAGAGAGACAGGATACACGTTTATCGTAAAAACTTGGGACAAGTAATAAATAAGCCCAAGAGAGCTAATGCACACTATAATACATATAGGCAACAACAGTATACTCCAATCATCAAACTTTCTAAGAAACTATGACTTAATTATTCCTAATACTAAAAAGAATTATGTGGGAGAGCTACTAATTATCTTTACAATGGTAATCATTACAATATATAAATGTATCAAATTAACATGTTGTATACTTTAAATGTATGCAGTGTTATATGTCTAATGTATTTCAATTAAACACACCCACTTATAAAACAAAAAACAAAAATATAGTAAAAGAGACAAGGGTATTTAAAAGATGCACTATAAAATGTCTAACACAAATTTTGAATCACTAACTAAAGGAACAGAAAAGACCTAAGATATAAAATAAATAGTAAAATAGCAGATGTAAATCCTTTCTTATCAATAATATACACCAAAGTTTGAGATTGGCAGCACCAGTTAAACAAAAACTATGCTGTCTACAAGGTAAACAAATTCTATACTTAGAATCAAAATCACAAAAAAGTTTCAACGGGGAAAAAAGTGCTGTAGTAGGATGGCAGTAAGCAAAATAAGTTTACAGTGTCTAATAATACTAAACAATTACATTTTAACGCAGAAATTGTTACTAGAAACAAAGAAGGGCATTTTATAATAAGATAGTCAAATCAGTAAAAGCAATACTGTATCGTATATTTGGAAGTTGCTGAGAGTAGATCGTAAAAAGTTATCACACACAAAAAAATTGTATAGTGGTGAAGGTTAACTAGACTTATCGAGGTGATCATTATATTGCACACCTAAAACTAATGTCCTGTTAATTATATCTCAGGATTAATACACATTTCAAAAATACTAATGTGAGAGTTAAATACCTCACTTTCAATAAGTTATAGAACAGGTAGTAGGACAGCAGGGAAGTTAAACTCTTGAGCAACACTATAAACAAAGTTGACCTAACATCAACTGAATATTCCACACAAAAGCAGAATATTTTCTAGTGCACATGGAACATTGTTTAGATCAGACACTATGCTGTAACAAAATCCTCAATAAATCCCAAAGAAACAAAAACATACAAGGGATATTCTCTAACCACAATGAAATCAAATTAGAAGTAACGGTAAAAAATTTGAAGACCTATAGATGTAGGGAATGAAATAACATTATTTATAATCAATGAATAAAGACTAAAGCAAAGGGAAATTAGAAAAAAAAAATAACATGAAAAACATAACATATCGAAACTTACCAGATGCAGTGAAATCATTTTTTAGGGGAAAATTTATAGCTATAAATTTATCATTTGAAAAAAGAAATTGAAACTCAATCTAAACCTCTACCTTTAGAAACTAGAGAAAGAAGGAAATAAGATTAGAGGGTAAATTGATAAAACAATAGGGAAGCAGTAACAGAAAAAAATGGTTATTTGATTATATCAGTTATAATGGTTATATATAATATAAATTATACTGATATATTACGTTATATCAGTATAATGGTTATTTGATCAGCAAACTTGACAAAACTTAGATATTCCAAGGAAAACAAGACCCAGATTACTAAAATCAGAAACCAGAAAGACCAACTTTGGACCTTACAGAAATAAAAGGGGTACTAAGGGAGCAGCATAAACAACTTTATGCCAACAAAATGGGTAACTCAGATGAAATGGGTAATTCCAAAAGACACAAATTACCAAGTGTACTCGAACCAAATAATTTGAATAGGGCTAAAAGAAGCTAAAAGATTGAATTACTAATAAAAACCTCGTTAAGCGTCTGCCTTCGGCTCAGGTCATGGTCCCAGGGTCCTGGGATGGAGCCCCACGTTGGGCTCCCTGCTCAGCAGGGAGTCTGCTTCTCCCTCTGACCTCCCCCCTCTCATGCTCTCTCTATCTCATTCTCTCTCTCAAATAAATAAATAAAATCTTTAAAAAAAAAAAAAACCTCATACAAGATCAGATTTAGATGGCTTTAATGGTGAATTCTACCAACTATTTAGTAAAGAATCTATACCAGTTCTTCAAAAGTATTTCCAAAAATCCAAAGAGAAGAGAATACCTCCCAACTCATCAGGTCACTCTCACTCTGGTGCCAAAACCAGACATCCCAAGTAAAGAAAAACATAAATATCCCTTAGGAATTTAGATGCAGAAATGCTCATTAAAACTAGCAGACTGAATTCAGCCACTGGGATTTAGCCCCACAACATGGGGTTGCTTTAACATCTGTAAAACAAAGGATTACTGTAATGATAAAGAATAATAATCACATCATCATCCCTACAAATGCATGATAAAAACCTCAACCAATAGAACTTTCTCAACTCAAAAAAGAACATCGGTAAATAACCCTCAGCTAACGTCATACTTACTAGAGAATAATTGGATGTTTTCCTTCTATAAGGAACAAGGCCATTCTGACCAATTCTATTCAACATTTTACTAGTCAGGACAGTGAGGCAATGTAAATAAATAAATGACATTCAGATTAGATAGAAGCAAAATCGTCTCTGTTTATAGATCACGTGATCCTATATATAAAACATCCTAAGAAATTATCTAAAACACTGATTAGAATAAACGAGTATAACAGTGTGGCAGGATAAGAAATTGATAACATAAATATCAACTGCACTTCTATACACTAGCTGTGAACAATCCAAAAAATGAAATTAAGATAACCATCTCATTTGCAATAGCAGCAATAGTTTGAGATAATTTTAGCAAAAAAAGTGCCCAACTTGTATACTGCACACTATGAAATATTGCATAATATGAAACAAGATCCAAACAAATTAGGAGACATCTCATGTTCATGGACTGGAACATTTGAAAATGATAATACTTCCCAGAAGGGTCTATAGATTCTATGTTTGGATTCTCAAATTGATACAGAAATATTTTCCAAGACAAAAGAGTCTTGGAAAATAAAGTTGGAAAACACGCTTTCTGATTTCACAACTTATTACAAAGCTACAATAATCAAGATAGTGTGGTAGTGAAAGATAGTGATACACATCAATGTAATAAAAGATTTCAGAAATAAACTCGTATTTATCAATGTGCCTAGGAAGTTCAGTGTAGAAGGAATAATCTTTTCAACAAACAGTACTGAAGCAACTGGATATCCACATGCATAGACTGAATTTGGGCCTCTACCTCACACTATACACAAAACAACACTCAAAATAGATCATATGTTTTAAGAACTATCAAGCTCCTTAAAGAAAAAATAGGAATAAATCTTAATGACCTTGTATTATGCCATAATTTTTTAGAGATGACACCAAAAGTACATGCCATGGAAGAAAAAAAGACGCACACCAAAATTTAAAACTTTTGCGCTTCAAAGGATACCAGCAGGAGAATGAAAACAGCCCTTAGAATGGGAGAAAATATTTTCAAATCACATATTTGATAAGGGACTAGTGTCCAGAATATATAAAAATTTTTAAAGTCAGCCATAAAAAGACAAATACTCCGATTATAAAATGAACAAGGGATTTAAGTAGACACTCCTCCAAAGCATGCATACAAATGGTCAGTAAAACACATGAAATGATGCTCAACACTACTGGTCATCAAGAAAATGCAAACTAAATCTACATTGAGATGCCACGTCACACCCACTAGGATGTTTAAAATCAAAAGATGTGATAAGTGGTGATGAGGATGTTCAGAATTTGGACACCGCATATATTGCAAGCTAGCGAGAATGTAAAATGGTACACTTTGTAAAACCTTTTGGCAGGTTCTCAAAGTGTGACACATACATTTACCTTATGACCCAGCAATTCCATCCTAGAAAAGTATATATGCAAGAAAAATGAAAAATGCCCACTTGTACATGAATCTTCATAGAAACATTATTCGTAATACCCTAAAAGTAGAAAGAGCCTAAATGTTCACCTGATGAATGGACAGACAAAATACAGTGTATCCATACAATGGTGACTGTGGGCAGATCCATAGAGATCGGAAGTGATTAGTGACTGCCTGGGCAGGTTCAGAAGGGGGTGAGATGGGAGGTCGGTGGTGTGCGAATGTGGAATGACTGCTAATGTGTACGGGGATTGTTTTCATGGGATGATGAACATGTTCTAAAATTACATTGTAGTAAAGATTGTATAAATCTTTAAATATAAAAATGAATAAAAGAGGCATTTCTTCTCAGTTTAGTAATGAGATTCATCTTTCCTATCTTCAGGCTAGAGATGGTAAACGCTAGCCCAAAGTCACTACATGATGCTTTGTAGTTACCTTATTAATGCACCTCTGCAAATAATCATCTTGTAAGTAAATATTCATTAAATTATCCAGTTTTTATAGCACCCTTGATTGTTCTATTGAATACTCAAATGACACACAATAAGCTGATCTATGAAGGGGAGGGAAGAATAACACAAGATTGTATCCACAGTGTTAGTTCTCAGAAAGGCCTTGCCTGCTTGGTCCTAAGACACAAAAGGGTATTTTCCTGGGTTTGTTTAAACTACATAAGGCAAAGCATATTTATCAATCAGTTTGCAGATTTAATTGTATCACACTTCATTATGATTTATATTGTCTCACATCTATTACTTGGAAGAAATTCTACTAATTTGCTTTCCCCCCCACCAAGGAGGTATATTTAGTACTATGTAAGAATTAGAAAATTCTTTTGTTATGTAATCAGAACTTGATCTTGAACATTATTGCTAGTGTAGCCTATTTAAAGAATATAAAGATATGTTACCTTACCAATACTGATACATGGTATAGACAATAAAGAAATATAGGAAAACCCACACTCCCCGAAAGAGAGATGTGATTTATTAGGATTTAACAATTACTGTTTGTCAACAACAGCCAGAGACATTGTCTACATATCCTATTGAACATCTCTCTTGTGTGGCTATTAGATTATTTTCCCTCTATGGGAATCAAGGTTTTAAATGCCAGATCAGGGCCAAGATTAATTGTCCACAGAGCTATTGACAATTCAAAATATATGACCCTCCCAGTACCCTTAAAAAATTTTGTCTCTTTATAAATCATCTGAAGGGATAAAACTTCCCTGGTTGATTAAATGATAATTCATGAGACATATTCCTGAGCGTAATAATCCCATCCATACTAGCTGGAAAACTCAAAGGGATAATAAAAAATTTGCTCCCCATTTGGGCCAGCAATGTTAATAATAAATTCCATTCCCTCAGAGCATAACAAAAAGGTTTATATTTATTAGCCAAAGCCATTATATTAAAAAAATAGAAAAGCACTGATTTCTTTTGGCCCACAAGTGGGGACATCTATGCCATTGCTAAGACACTTCATGATTTATCTGGAAAACATCACAGGTGTAGTGGAATAATCTGTATCTAAAAGAAAATTCAACCAGGCTAGGTCTAGCAACATACATATTGCTTGCATTGGGAAGATATCAGAGCGTGGTTCTGGAAAGCCTTCAATATCCTTCTTATAATCATTTTAGTTAATACTTTTTGTTTTATAGTTGTCCAGGTATTTCATCCAGAGTACTAAATTCTTCTTTCCATTCATTGTCCTGACAGGTGATTCAGACTTTAGGTCAATCAACATTGAAACTGAAACTGTGACCTAACCAAGTGAAACTTTATCTTCAAATAATTTGGAGGAATGGTGGACATGTGACAACCCTTAAAGGGCTCTCCAGTAGACTGAGCACTGAAAGTAAAAGAAGTTCCCACATTGCCAGGAAGTGGCTGATTGTTTTATAACCATGGTAAAAAGTAGCCATCAGAACCAGTTTTAGCCTGATTAAACAGTAAATGACAGCTTTCTACAGCCTTGGGAACAAGCATTATGAGAACTGGATTTTAACAACTAACCTTATTCCAGTGCATAAACCATTGGAAGTTCTTGCAATCAAAAAAGTCTCCTTACTTCTAATTTTAGCCAATCAAAAAAGAATTCACTCCAGTGAACAGCCACCTTCATGAGCATGTGACCAATGAAGGACTGTGCTCTCAGAAAAGGTCCAGTGCTTGGGGTTTGATGATCTATGGTTATTACCTTAAAATTATTATTTCTAACTTCGAATGTGTGTTTTATAAATGAAGTCCAATGGATCAATGAAGCCTAAGTTAGCCTGGATCCTTGGTTCATGTGCAATCCCATTGCTCAACACCATTCTGTATTCTTAGGGGAAAGGGTTGCTGAGAACCTTCCTACTCCCACTCAGCCACCACTGCCAACCTCTGCTTCCCTAATGAGGGCCTGGAACTGATATGAGGTGGGTCCAAATACCAGGCCTAATCCTGTAAGGCTCTATATTTACTCTCTCGAAGAAAATGTGACATTTTATGGCAAAACAAAAATGCCATGACAGATCACTAGACACATCATGGAAGAAAGGAAAATGGGGTTCTCCCCTTGTTTTTTGGGGGAAAAAAGGGTCTTGCTTTTTTTTTTTTTTTATATTGGGACTTTCAAATTATGGAGCCGGTTCTGTTCCAGTGAACACATTTCTCAATGCCAATCAATCAAGAGCCCCATGCTTCTACAAGTGACATCAACTCACTCATGTCAATGAAAGCCAGCCAATCCCTGACCACTATGCTCCTTAAAGTCCCTGTATAAAATCAGCAGTCTGCTCATCTGGGAGTGATTGTACCTGATAAACATAACTTCTTATTTAAGTTTCCAAAAAAATTCAATTTGGTGCACTTGCTGTTGTGTTATTTATTTCCAATATCGTGTGATGGTCCCCTAATTTGACAGAACCAACATTTGGCTATGTAAGGATATCAGAGATCCGGTATGTCTCTAATTCTTTGGACACTGAAAAGAATGTTTTGAAAGAGAGGGTTGTATTTAGAATTGATAAGACGTGCTAAGAAACAGCATTGATCCTGTTCTCAAAATAAAATTTGCCCTGTATTCCAGGAAAGAACTTCATTGCTGACTAAGAATTGGGCTTTCATAACTTAATCATTTTAGGCTCAGAAGGGAAGCTAAGAAAACTTTCCCAACCTGATTATGCCTATGTAACGGCCAAATAGCAACTGTTTAATAAATATTCAATTGAATATTCCAGGATACATTAATGAATAATTAAACGTTCCTCTCAACTTCTAGCTGAAATCGCATTCAAAATGGAAGCAAATGAAATGCAAAGTCTAGAAAACTGAACATTTTAAATCATAGCACTGTGGTACAAGCAAAATGAAAATGTACTGGAAGTTCCTAAATACATTATGTTGTGAAGCTTCTAGACCAAATAGGAAATATCACAAATGTGCATACATACAAGAAAGCTGAGCAATATGGCTTACTAGAAATTTAAGACAAAGTCAAGAATCAAACACGACTGTGGCCCAAATCTAATGTCTACCTTGTTTTATCTGCTTCAGCTTACTGATTTAGGTGACCAAAAAGGGTCTGGAAATGTATTTTCACATGTATGCTATGCACTGAAAATACTTTATATATAATGGTTTGAGGGAAAATAATAAAGCAAACTTTTACATGATTTTGTATAGAAAGCCAACTCCTATTTACTTATTGACTCCTCCCACACTATGAAGACAAGTAAATTGGTAATATATGTGAAAATTTATTTTGCCCTACCATTAATATAAAAAACATTGAGATATTTATTATACCCAAAGTATGACAAGAATTCATTAGTCTTCACTTTAATTATTAACCAAATTCTCAGTTTGATATAAAATTCAAGAGTCTATCTCCAATAAAACTAGTCAGAATGGTATTAACAACTCTGTGGTGGTATTTTATTGCTATTTCTCATCTAATATTTCCACTAATGAACTTGATTGACTATAAGACATTATGACTGTTGTAAATGCACAGTCTGTTAGTTTAACAGGTTTACAGTCATTGGCATTTCTTTTTCCTAGTAGGGGGAGTGTTTCAGCACATCATAAAGTACAAATAAATGAAACGATGGAATTATAGATTCTTCTGTTGTTTTGCAACTCTTTTGTTTTGCTGCGCTTTGATTTCTTTTATGGTTTAGTGAAATAAACAGAAAAGAAGAAAGTGAGGAAGGGGATTATCAGGTAGCAAAAGGTGAAAGAACCTAAGTCTTTATCACCCTCCTCATTGAATCCAGGCTTCTAGTTTTCAGGGCTTTATATCACTGATCATGTATTAGTATCATTTTATCATACATATGCATATAAGTAGATGTCCTAGCTTTAGGAGTACATTTTAATCTACTCTTCCAAAAATTAACATTCAAAAATAGAAATCTGTAGGACATAGGAGAGAAGTAAATAAATGAATAGGAAAATAACTGACAAGTGATAATGGAAAGGGAACTTTTTACTGCAAAAATAAAAAATAATATGAATGCAGGGCAAACAATCTTTTCATCACATAAAATGGAAATGTTGGGACACCTGGGTGGCTCAGTCAGGTAAGTATCTGCCTTTGGCTCAGGTCATGATCCCAGGGTCCTGGAATCGAGTCCTGCATTGGACTCCTTGCTCTGCAGGGAGTCTGCTTCTCCCTCTGCCTGCTGCTCCCCCTGCTTGTGCTCTCTCTCTCACAAATAAATAAAATCTTTAAAAATAAAAAATAAAAGTATTTCTAATGTAAGAAATGTTTAAAACATTATGCTAAAAAATAATAAATAAATAAATAAAACATTATATCTTCTCTATGTTTCTTTTATTCTAAGGTATAATGTTGATTTGTCTGAAATAAACATGGAGCACTTTTATTCTTTCTCCATGAAATCAAACAAAATAGGCACCTGAGCAATTATGTCTGGTGAAGGAGAGTACTTTCCAAGATAATTATGTACATCACGAATGATGAAAATATACAAATCACTGACTTTAGGACAATTAAAATTTCTCAATGTGAGTTTTAAAAATTTATACTTTACACAGAAAGACAGAAAATACAGGGAACCCTTCCCATGAATTTCCATATGCTTGAAAATAAGAAATATGGTTACTAATAAACCTCGGGTAAAACAAAGTATCACAATGGAAAGTATAAAATAATTAGTATAAAATAATTTAAAATGAATGAAAAATGCCACATAAAGAAAATGTATAGGATGAAGTTGTACTTAAGAAAAATGAACATATTAGAAGAAAAAAGGCTAAAAACATAGAATGGAAGGTATCAGACAGGCCTGAAATTGATTCTGTGTAAAAACTAATAAAAATGACAAACACCAGTGAGATTGATCAAAAGAAACAGCACAAATAATCAAAAACAATAGTTAGAAAGGGGAGAAGACTATGGATGCTACAGGCATTGAAAGATCATAAGAAGATATTGTAGTATTTATGGCAATGGTTCTAAAAATATAGATGACATGACAAAATTCCTAGAAAAATACAAACTACCAACACCCACAGAAGAAACAGAAACTCAGCATAGCTCTACAGTGATTAAAGAAATTAAATCAATAATTGCTTTACTTCACACAAAGTAAACATGGTATCACAAGTGATTTTTACCTAACTTATAACAAGTACATCACAAAATAATAGGACACATCTCAAAGTCAATGAATGCCTAAAACACCACACATTAACTTTATCCTGGTAAATTCCAGTTCTGTTGAGTTCTCTTATCAGTATCCCATAGATGTCATTATCCATACGGGAACAGTGGTTATTTAAGCCAGGAAGAGAGATGTGGGAAATACTACTTGCCTATTTCCATGATGTTATCAGTACCCAATCTGATGAGCAAAAATTGTGTGCCCCTGTCCTAGACAACTAGCATCCTACTATGTTCTCAGTGCACCCACTCTTTCCAAGATTATCAATATTTTCACCTTCCAACCCTCTTCTTCAAATAAACCTTTTGACATGGTAAGACCCTGACAGTAAGGAGAAACTCTGGATGAGATAGCACGAAATTGCTTAAATTGAGCTTCAAAATTCTGGAGAAAAATAATTTAAAAACTGAGTGTTATACTAAAAAATAAATATTTTATCTTTTACTGCAAAAAATTGTGATGCCATTTTTTAGTATGTTACTGAGAGTATTACTTGTAATTTAAAATGGGGTTTTATTGGGGCACCTGGGTGGCTCAGTTGGTTAAGCATCTGCCTTCAGCTCAGGTCATGATCCTGGAGTCCTGGGATCAAGCCCCAAGCTGGGCTCCCTGCTCACTGGGGAGCCTGCTTCTCCCTCTCCCTCTGCTGCTTCCCCTGTCTGTGTGCTCTCTCTCTCTCTCTGTCAAATAAATAAAATCTTAAAAAAAAAAATAAAATGGGGTTTTTTAAACACCAATGTAATCTCTTATTATTTGTAAATGACGGTTATCACTAGAGTACAGGCCCTCTCACCCATTAAAAAAATGCTTCTCTATAAGTGAAAAAAAATGTTTATCTTGATCCTCTAAGTAACTTCAGAAAATCATCTAGGTAGAAAAATTTGTAGAGAAAAATTCTCAAAATGCTTGGACTTACACCTGAGTGGTTTATCCTACCTTCACATTGAGGAAAAAATTTAAAAAAAAAGTTCAGCTTAGCTATGAATCAACTTCAACAGGGTAAATGGGCTAGCATTACCATTGCAGGCTTAACAAAACTACTTGAGACCAGCAACCAAAGCTGAGAAAAGATGGACCAGTTTCAGTACACCATATTACCTATGCCATACATGATATTCTATGAGATAGCATTTTTCACCTCCAAGAACTAGTTTGCTGGAAAAGTATAAAGAGAATAACCAGCATGAGAGTGGGGCAGCCGGAAATGATGTTGATGAGTGTGGAATTCTTTCAGGTTAGTAATAGATTTCCATGTTTTCCCGGCCAATAGGGAGTGCCAGGGGCCATGACCAGAGAGCAATCCCAGATATTTTAAACAACCAAGAGACAGAAATCAAGGGATAACACCAATGAAAGTCACTATTGCAATGAAAGAGAAAAAAAGAAAAAAAATCAATATAAGAACTGGTTCTCTGAAAATACAAAATTGATAGACCTGTAGCAAGACTGATCAAAAAACAGATAGAACTTAACTAAGAAATGAAAGAGAAGTTACAACCAATACTACATAAATCAAAGAATTATAACAGATTACTATGAAAAATTATATGCTAACAGATTGGACAACCTAGAAGAGATAAATACCTAGAAAGATACCATATTCCAAGACTGAACGAGGAAGGCATAGAAACTCCAAACAGACTGATTACAAGCAATAAGTAGAATCAGTAATAAAAAACCTCCCAGCAAATAAACTTCCAGGATGATATAGTTTCTCAGGTATATTGTACTGAACATTTACAGAAGAGTTTATACCAGTTTTGCTCAATGATTCCAAAAAACTATAAAAGAAGAAATGCTTATAAATTCAATCTATGAAGCCAGCATTACCCTGATACCAAAACTATACAAACACATTACAAGAAAAGGAAGGAAGGAAGGAAGGAAGGAAGGAAAGGGAAAGGAAAGGAGGGAAGGAGGGAAGGAGGGAGGGAGGGAGGAAGGAAGGAAGAGAAGAGAGATGGGGGAAGGGAGAGAGAGAGAGAGAAAGGGAAAGAAGAAAGGAAGGAAGGAAGAAGGAAGGAAGGAAGAAAGAGAAGGAAAGGAAAGGAAAGGAAAGGAAAAAGGAAAGGAAATGACCGGTCAATGTCCCTGATGAACCCAAATGAAAAAAAAGGTAAACAAAATATTAGCAAACCAAATTCAACCAAATAAATAAGGATCATTCACCACTATCAAGTGGGATTTATTCTAGAGATTTAAGTATGTCTCAGTTTTCAGAAATCAACATGTTACACCACATTAACAAAATAAAGATAAGAATCAATGTATCATCTCAATAGATAAAGAATAACGTCTAACATAATTCAACATCTTTTCATGATAAAAACTCTCAACAAAGTGGGTGTAGAGGGAATATACCTCAACATAATAAAGACCATATAAGGCAAACCCACAGCTAACATCATGCTAAATGGCGAAAAGCTCAAAACTTTTTCTCTATGATAAGGAGTAAGACAAGGATGTCCAGTCTCACCACTTTTATTTACCATAGTGCTGGAAGTGCTAGCCATAGCAATAAGAAAAGACAAAGAAGTAAAAGAAATCCATATTGGTAAGTAAAAAATAAAACTGTCACTATTTGCAGAAGACAGAATACTATACACAGAAAACTCTGAAGATTCCACCAAAAAAAAAAAAACCTATTAGAAAATATAATTTCAGTAAAGTTGCAGGATACAAATTTAATATATAAAAATCTGTTGAATTTCTATACTAACAATGAACCAGAAGAGAAATTAAGAAAATCCCATTTACATTAATAACAAAAACAATAAAATACCTAGGAATAAATTTAACAAGGAGGTGAATGACTATACTCTGAAAACTATAGACACTGATGAGAGAAACTTAAGATGATACTAGTAAGTAGAAATACATACCATGTTGATGGACTAGAAGAATCAATACTGTTAAAATGGCTATACTACCCAAAGCAATCTACAGATTCAGGATGATCCCTATCAAAATGCCAATGGTATTTTTCACAGAGCTACAACAAATAATCCTAAAATTTGTAGGCAACCACAAAGGACCTCTAACGCCAAAGTAATCTAGAGAAAGAACAAAGCTGGATGTATCACAATCCCAAAATTAAAACTATACTACAAACCTAGAGTAATCAAAACAGTTATGTTACTGGCACAAAAACAGACAAATAGATCAGTGGAAAAGAATAGAGAGCCTGGAAGTAAACCCATGCTGATATGGTCTATCTATGACAAAGGAGACAAGAATATATAATGGGAAAAAAGGTCTCTTCCATAAATGGTGTTGGGAACACTAAACACCAACATGCAAGAGAATGAAACCGGAGTGCTTTCTCATACCATATATAGAAATAAACTCAAAATGGATTAAAGACCTAAATGTGAGACCTGTAACCATAAAAGTCCTAGAAGATAACATAGGCAGTAAAATCTTGGACATCAATCTTAGCAATATTGTTTTGGATCTGTCTCCTCAGGCAAGGGCAACAAAAGCAAAAATAAACTTTTGGGACTACATGAAATTAAAAAGCTTTTGCACAACTAAGGAAGACTGTCAACAGAAATGCAACCTTCTGAATGGGAGCAAATAATGTAACTGATAAGGGATTAACATCCAAAATGTATAAAATAATTCATACAACCTGACACCAAAAAAAGCAATCTGACTAAAAACAACAGAGAACCTGGATAGACTTTTTTTTCCCAAAGACGACATATAGATGGTCAACAGATACATGAAAAGATGCTCAGCCCCACTAATCATCAAGGAAATGCAAACTAAAACCACAATGAGATACGACCTCACAACAGTCAGACTGACTAGTATCATAAAGACAAGAAATAACAACTATTAGTGAGGATGAAGAATAAAGGTAACTCTCATGGACTGTTGATGGGAATGTAGATTGGTGCAGCCACTATATAAAACAGTATGGATGTTTCTCAAAAATTAAAAAATAGCACTACTATAAAATGTGTGGGTTCCAGTTCTGAATACTTCCACAAAGAAAATGAAAACACTAACTCAAAAAGATATATGCACTTCTATGTTTAATGCAGCATTCTTTACAGTAGCCTAGATATAGACACAACCTACGTACCCATCAAGAGATGAACAGACACAGAAGATGTGGTGTGTATATACATGCCCATGAAATATTACTTAGCCATAATGAAGAATAAGATCTTGCCATTTGTGACAACATGAATGGATTCTAAAGGGTATAATTTAAGTGAAAGAAGTAAAAAAAGACAAACACCGTATCATTTCATTTATATGTGGAATCTAAAAAAGACAACAGATGAACAACAACCAAAAAGAAATAGACTCATAGGGGCGCCTGGGTGGCTCAGTCGGTTAAGCATCTGCCTTCGGCTCAGGTCACGATCCCAGGGTCCTGGGATCGAGCCCCATATCGAGCTCCCTGCTTCTCCCTCTCCCACTGCCCCTGCTTGTGTTTCCTCTCTCGCTGTCTCTGTCTCTGTCAAATAAATAAAATCTTAAAACAAAAAAAAGAAATAGACTCATAGATAACTGGTGGTTGCTGGGGTGGGGGAGGGGAGGATTAGGGGACGGGTGAAATAGGTTAATGGGAATGAGAACACAAACTTGTACTTATAAAATAAGTTACAGTAAGAGGGGCGCCTGGATGGCTGAGTTGGTTAAGCATCTGCCTTCGGCTGAGATCGTGATCTCAGGGTCATGGAATCAAGCCCAGTCTGGCTCCCTGCTCAGCAGGGAGTCTGCTTCTCCCTCTGCCTCTCCCCCCTGCTCATGCTCTCTCTCTCTCATAAATAAAAAAAAATGTAAAAAAAGTATAATAAGTTACAGTAAGATTGTAATAACTTTGTAGGGTGACAGTAACTACACATCATGGTAAGCATTTCTTGATGTATATAAACAAATAGGATCACTACATTCTACACTTGAAACTAATACTATCTGTCACCCATAGCTCAACTAAAAATAAATACATAAATACATAAAAAGTATTTAATAAGAGTAAGATATAAGACTTTCTGGATCTAAAAGGCTTATTATTTTCAGTCAGCAATATATAGAATAGAATAAAGCATGTTGAGTGTTATAAGCTGGTTTAATGGTCTAAAAAACAAATACAAACTATTTCAAAGTCAGATTAAAATATAAAGAAATGTAAATCAGAAGGAAAAATAATAAAAGAATATTGATTCATGCTAACTAACATGATCACATTATAATGCCCTGATGCACTAAGCACATACTTGGCCTGAACACTGGATAATTAATCTCTTGGATATGGATCAACTGGGTGTCTCATTCTTCAGCTTGTATAGGTCATTCATTTTCCTAAGTTAATCTGAATGTTCCACTCTTCATTTGTCCTCTATCAGACATTAGGTGTCCTTCTCAGGACAATACTACATTGATGATGACATCAATCCAGGATACAGTAATACATAGATGGGGTAGTTCTGACTTTGGATGATAAATGAAATCACAGTGCTTTGGCCACGGGTAAAAACTCTTTCAAAGTATTTAGTGATGTTTCAATATGGAGCATTCTGCGTGCCCTGTCGATCTGTGTCTCATTCACCAACGTGTTCATACAAAATGCAAAGATTCAGGCATCAATTCACACAGCTTCAGTGTGGCTTCACTTATTCACAAAGAGAGCCACTGTTGTATGAGCAGAATCCTCAGGACTGGGTGACAGAAAATCACATTCTTGAGGTTTTAACAACTATAGCTCTTGTTCCATTGATTTTCCTCCTCCCTATTGCCACCAAGAAGTACTGAGCACCTTTAAAAGCATTAGGATTCGTAAGGGCCTGATGAGGTTGAGGACGAAAGTCATAATAACTTCAAGAACCACAAGAACTTCCTAGCAATGGTACTGAATACTTATATGAATTATTTCATGGAGCCCTCAAAACAATTACGATATCCATATGTTATCCCCTTTGGAAAACGGATAAACTAAGGCTCTAAAATGTTAAAAATCATGGCTTCAATCACACAGCTAGCAATTAGTGGAGGTTGAAAAGTATTAGTAATCAGAATTTGTGAATTTCAGACATTTAGCTAGTAATAACAGAAGGAGTCTGCATTTCATAGTGGGAGACAGAGGGACACTTTCCTTGTAATGCTCAATACACAACCATGCAAGTAGCTCTATTTTCTGTCTAAATACGTTGCTGGTTTTAGCTAGATCTGCACTGAAGCTACTATAGCATACCAAGGTAATTGAGAAAAACAACAACAACAACAACAAAAAACAAACCCAAGTTTCTCCATACATACCAGAAAATAATGCCTGGGTTTCTTGTAAATAATCCACTATGTCTGGATCACAAGTATGCGATTGTCTCATATCAAGCACATACCAAGCTGTGCACTCACAGCACAGACATGGCCTCAGGCTTTCAAGGGCTTCCCAGGGTTGAAAAGTCCTTGGTCTCTCCTAGAGTGTATTTGTAAATGTTTTGGTTTATGTACATAAACAAATACTCACTTGCCCATCTGTTTGGTTTATCATTTATTATTCCCAGCACAAGAACAGTTTGGAAGTTGGACCAATATAAGCTAAGAATCGTGTAGAGTCACCGTGGACCTATTTGAGTTCCACCCTCAATACAAAATCAGTAAGGGAGAAAATGAGAATTTGGTTTACAAACAACAATATATTTGGGGACTTCGATCAGTGTGCTAGAGAAATGAATTATTACCACAGGAAAACCCAGCATTTTAAAAAAGCATGCTTCTTAGAATTTGCTCAGATTTAATGAGACTCACATTTATTGTACTGGATAATTCCACAGTTAGAGCTTATCATTTTAGAAATACTTCTGGCAGTATTCTGGGACATCTACCAAAGGAGTTCAGTTATACAGGGATTAAACCAAACCACAAAGCAAGACATTTTGCTTGTTCTTAAAATTTGTTTGTGTTTTTTTCTTCTCAGTTTCCAGCTATATTGTACCTAGAAAATGTCCTTGGCTTGGTTCCGTTTAAAAATCAAAGTATCTGGGAAAAGAGCTCAGAATTTATTTAAATACTGGCTTTTTCTTTACTATTACTGGTATCTTCTTTCTTAAAGAAATACATTTCAATAAAGTTGATTTTAAAGGAGTCACTTTTCTGAAGGAAAAAAGATCAGTAACAGAAAAAGCCTATATTTAAACAAATTAGGAGTACACATCCCTTGATAAGCACCAAGAAATGCAGATAATTGTTGAATCATTATAGTGCATGCCTGAAACTGATATAATACTGTATGTTAACTAACCTTCAATAATAAAGAAATAAGTCAAGAAATAAGAATCCTTGGATGGCCCCAAACTCTGGGAGACAGGGAAAATTTTCTTTTCGTTTTAAGATAAATATGAAAGCACTGTTGTCTCAATGACAAGAAAGGACAATATTCACCCACATTATCTTGTGTCTTTTAACAATTCTGGGGAAATTAGAGCAGAAATGACCATTTCCAAATGCAGTCATGTGTCCCACTAGGTTATCAACCCTATGTCTGTAAAACCCCAATGGGGTCTCAGAGTCCTTGTGGACAGAGTAGCTCACCAAGGAGGAGCCTTGAGGAGTAGATGAAGAAAAGGCTCAAGAGCAAGCAGAATTTAATAAAAACTGAAGTGAGTAGCATCAGAAAATGGAGCCCAATATACACTATGAAAATAGAAATTTCTCCTACAGAGAGGAGTCTATTTCAGTCACTTAACTCAGCAGCATATAACTGGGCTCACATGTTGAAAAAAAACAGGTAAGAGAAAGGGATAAAAGGTGAACAAGAAAGGAAGCGGACTAGCAATGTTTAGAACGGAAAACCTTAAGTGGTAGAATTCTCCATCTTTGTATATGAAGAGAGATTTAAAAAGCCCTGCTGCTATTAATTGCCCCACAGCCTTAGTCTCAGCAGAATCAAACAAGGCCAGAAGACCAGGCCTGCATCAGGAGGAAAAGTGATGGAACAAGACAGCTGTGGATGTGTTGGATGTATTGCAGTCAGTTTTAGATTTCTGCACTAATTTTTCAACTAATCAAGAAATGCATGGGAAGTCATTACTATACTTCTAAGATCATTTGTTTCGCGATTAAAAACTAAAGCAATTCATACCAGTGTTGCTTAAGTAAAAAACACCAATACCCACTATTCATCATGGTCATGTTTTCTGGGTAGCAAACACGAGTATCTTTGGTGGGCCATGAATTAAAAACATTCTGAGGAAGTTCCTGGTTTGGACCCACTTACAGTCTACGTGTATCAGAGACATAATTTCCACATGACAGTTACACTGACAACAGTACTTTTGAAAGTGAAAAGAGGTTGGAAGCAGAGCCTAACAATGAATTCTAGGTTCTTTAATAAATCTTCATGAGTTTCTAACAAATTAAACGAATGTTTTATTATTTAGTTTCAAGTAATTACAATACTCATCTAAATTGTACTTGAGAAATCTTCCCCAAATAAAATAATAGAAATGTTGAAAGTAGGGACTGTTTAAGATTTTTTTTTTTTTTGGCCACTAGCCAGATTCATCTTATCTACCCCCTCAGACCTGCCAGTGAAAGACATGTAGAAGATGCAAAATAACAATGGCACTGGAAACTATATTTATTAAACTCAGTATAACCATATGATAAAATTCTGAGAATTGTAACATAAGTGCTCATAGGCTATTTTTAAAATATAATTAGCAACTCTCTCAGGACCTGACCTTTTTAAAAGAGAAGCATGGTCAAAAGGTAAAGAAATACTACAAACTTCATATACGCCCAGATATTTTAAACTTCTCAGTTTGCCAAAACTGATAGACAATTAAAAAAAAAAACAAACCTATCCCCACTTTTCATGACATATGCCTTCTGAGGGAGTATCAACAAGTCTCTCCCTTCTCATACCTCTAGCATAACTTCTCTTCCTGTGCACATTTGCAGGAAGTTTAAAGAATCTGGCATCACCAGGAGAAAAGAAGATGAGTAAGAGTGAAATTTTATCTTGAGAGGTGATGAATGTAAATTAGGATGGAATAAAAAGGAAGAACAATGAGAAAAAATATATTCTGGGTATTATACATTTTCTGAGCAAAGTATGACAGGTTCTTTCAAATTATTAAAAAAACACATATGTTATAGTAAAAGGCAAAAGATTTATGTGTTTTGAAGAGAAACCAGAGTATCTTCTTCCTATAGACACTGTAGTAGATAATGAAAAAAAGGAGAACACTGTTCAGACCAGCAGATTCACATTAAGCTAGATGCTGTAAAAGTGAAATTATTTTAGGTGTAAGATCTAAAATATAATCAAAGAATTATTTTATTATTTCATCATCCATCCCCTCCCCCAGATAAAAGAGCCACAACACTACAACCAATTTTTTAAACTTCAAAACAAATATAAAGATCAAAGCCTCCCTACTCAGTTATTAAATCTTGAGTCATCCCAACACCAGTATGACAAAGATAGCACTAATATAAAAGTAACACCTGAAATCTCTCTCTTTTAGGTGGTACTGAGTGATAAAGTATACAGTATTCATGAAAACATAATTAAAGGCCTAAATAACTATATAAATAAAAAGCAAAGTTAATATGCACTTAATTATAAATTGACGGTTTCACATCTTTACAGGATTTTGGCAGCACTCTAAAGATATCCTTAAATAACTTGTTATCAAGTAGAAACATCTAGGCTCTTACGTCAAATTTGCTTGGATTCCATTTTCCTTCACTGAAAGATAGAACCTCGGAGATCATGTTGGTAAACTTCTAGAAAAATTATACATGTGAACATGTGAATGTGCTGAATATGTATCTGTGTATATGAATACTTAAATACACATGAAAAATTACACACTGTTTTCTACAGAGAATGCAAATGGGCTTTGTATATATTACATAGTAGTCTATACCCTGAGCTGATGTCTTTTTCTTGCGTTCTTTCCAAAGATGGCATTTTTGTGTGCACTTCCATGTGTATCTCAATGCTTAAAGGTAAGATAGGTGGCATTATTTTAGAATAATTTTCATCTTACTTTTTAACGTATCCAGATTTCCTTAAAATTCTTGCCAAAAGACTTTCCCACTCTGATCCCCTATTTATTTCATGTTTAATTAATCTCTTGAATCTCACTCTGCCTCATGCCTTTATCACTCAGATAATTATATTTCCACACCCACTTCTGTCAGCACAAACTGGAAGAACTTCAAGGACAAATAAACAAATACATAAATATAATCAAAGGTTTCAACCCCACCTCTATTGACAGATGGATGAACAATTAAACATAAAATCAGTAAAAATATAGTAGACTTGAACAACAATATCAACCAACTAGATCCAACTAGCATTTATAGAACACTCAGCTGAATACACTGTTTTCATTTGCAAAAAGACCAAATTAATAATACAACACACATCAGTATATTGAAGGAACAGATGTCATTTGAAATACATTTTCTGACCACAATGGAATGTTACAAATTACAGAAAGATATCTGGAGAACTATAAGAGATGTAATATCAAAAAAATCATACCCATAAGCCACCCATCTCAAATATTTTGATCAGAACAAAAATAGTAACACAATACGTTAAATTTTGGGTAATGTAACTGATTTAGTATTTATAAAATAAAGCATGGTTCTAAATGTATAAAACAGAAAAGAAGGTCTAAAATCCATCGTCTTAGCTCCTATAATACCAAAAAAAAAGAATCAAACCTAAAGTAAACAAAATGAAATTTTTAATGGAATGGAAAAACAACATAACAAGAGAGGAAAATTAACACACCCATAAGCTGGTTCTTTTAGAAGATACACAAAATTGACAAACCTCTAACCAGACTCATCATGGAAAAAAGGTAACATTACTAACATAAGGAATGAGAGAGGTGATATCACGGAAGATATTACAGATATTAGAAGGATAACAAGGAAATATTATGAGAAAATTTATGCTAATAAATTTGACAATTTAGATAAAATGGATTTTCTTCAGTGGCCTAAATTAGCAAAACTTACTCAAGAGTCAGTAGACAACCTGAATAACCCTCTATCTATTAAGGAAGTTAAACATATACCTCACTGATATGAGGAATTCTTAATCTCAGGAAACAAACTGAGGGTTGCTGGAGTGGTGGGGGGTGGGAGGGATGGGGTGGCTGGGTGATAGACATTGGGGCGGGTATGTGCTATGGTGAGTGCTGTGAATTGTGCAAGACTGTTGAATCACAGATCTGTACCTCTGAAACAAATAATACATTTTATGTTAAAAAAGAAAAAGAAGAAGATAGCAGGAGGGGAAGAATGAAGGGGGGAAATCAGAGGAGGAGAGGAACCATGAGAGACGATGGACTCTGAGAAACAAACTGAGGGTTCTAGAGGGGAGGGGGTGGGGGATGGGTTAGCCTGGTGATGGGGATTAAAGAGGGTACGTTCTGCGTGGAGCACTGGATGTTATGCACAAACAATGAATCATGGAACACTACATCCAAAACTAATGATGTAATGTATGGTGATTAACATAACAATAAAAAATTTAAAGAAAAAAAAAACCTTTCTGCTCTCTACTACCCCAAATAAATCCTGGTCCAAATGACTTTAGTGTTGAGTACTGCCAAATATTTAAGGGAGAAATAATACGACTGCTAAACCGGCTCTTAGAGATAATTGAAGAGAAGGTAATACTTCTCAGTTCATTCTGTGAGGCCAACTTTTCCATGACATCAAAACCAAACAATAATTAATATAAAGCTTCTAATACACAGAACTTGGAAACACAGATGGAAAAATTGTTAGTAAAAATTTGTCAAATCAAATATTCAGTATATTAAAAAGCTATTACTTAATGACTAAATGAGGTATATTCCAGGAATAAAAATCGTATTTAACATTAAAAACTAATGGAAGTGATCTATCATATTAACAAACTAAAAAAGAAAACCATATGATCTCTCAGTAGTTGCAGAACAACTTTTGACAAAATTCAACCTTCATTTCTGATAAAAATTCACAACAAAGTAAAAAAGAAGTCGATTTCCTCAAATGGTTGAAGATCACGTATAAAAAAATCTATAGCTAACATCCTATTTAATAGTCAAGTCCAAATGTTTCATGCTCAAAAGCAAAGGAGACAACAATGTCTGCCTTTATCACATTGATTAAATGTTGTACTAGAGGAACCAGCCAGAGTTCAGACAAGATAAGGGAGTAAAATGCAACCAGATTGGAAAATAAGAAATAACATTGCTATCTTCCCGAGATGACATAAACATCATATGCAAAATCCTATAGAACTACAAAAATGTTACTGTAATTTAGGAAGAGTTTTCAGCAATGTTACAAGTAGCAAGATTAATACACAAAAAAAGAACTGTATTTCTAGATAAAGACGCCATATTGTCAACGTGTCAATTCTCCCTGACTGATTTATAGATGCAGCATAAGCCCAATTAAAATCTTAGCAGGCATTTTTACAGAAATTAATGAATTGGTTCTAAAATTCATATGGAAATGTTCAGGATCTAAAATAGCTGAAGTAATTTTGAGAAACAATGTTGAAAGACAAATGCTCTGTCTTTGAAGGCAAAAGCTACCTGACTTCAAGACTCATTTTAAAGCTATAATAATCATGACAATATAATATTAGGGTCAAAATGGCCACATATTTTGAAGAAACACAAAGGAGAGTTCAGAAAAAGTCCACATGTAAACAGACAACTAATATTTAACAAAGATCCAAAGGCAATTCAGTGGTGAACAGATAATTTTTGGAACAAATTGTGCTGGAACAATTGGATATCCATAAGCAGAAAGAGTAACTTTGATGCACACTCCACAACAAACTCTAAAGTTAATTCAAAACAAATCTTGGGACTAAAGGTTAAATTGAAAACTATCAAACTTTTAGAAGACAACTTTGTGTTATACAAGGATTTCTTGGATAGGACACCAATATTACAGGCCATGAAAGTAAAACTGTGTGAGGTGTTTAAGCAATTTGACATGCCACATGACCTACCCTTACACTCCCACACTAGTGTTCTTAGAAACTTTACTTTCAGTAGTGAAAACTGGCAACAACCTATCTGTACTTCAACAAGTGAATGGATAAACAATTGTAGAATATTTGTATGATGGATGAGTGGTAAACAATAAAAGCACAAGGAACGTTGATATGACAGATGAATCTTAAATTACATCAAGAGGTCAGAAAAAAGTGCAATTTCATTTATATTAAATTCTAGAAAATAAAACTAATACAGATCTCAGGTAAGTGGTTGGCTGGAGACACAGGGATGCAGACAAGAGATGAACAGATGGGAAGGGCCACAAAAGGGACCGGAACTCTTGGGGGTGGCGGATAGGTTAAATGTTTGATCATAGGGATGGCTTCATGGTTACAGACCTAGGTCAAAAGTTTTCAAGTAGTGCATTACATTTTAAATATGAGAAGTTTATTATATGTTGATGTACCTCAATTGATTTGTTGAAAATATATACAAAATATATTATGTAAATGTCTTGACATCCAGTGGCCCTATCTGTGCCTTCATTTTAATTGACAAATCAGGGGCATTTGTCAGACCTCACTATTCCTTCCTTCTAGAAAGGCTTACTTCCATTTAAACTCCCCTACCTTTTCTCTTTCCTCTCTGACCTCTCTTTACCAATCTCTTTTTCAAGTTGTACCATTTCTGCTCAACCTTTCTATATTGGAACACTCTTTGCATTTAATCTTACATAGCCCAATGACTCAAAATGCCCTCACGGTGCTAACTACCCCCAAATGCACACCTTCATGCTCAATTCCTTCGAAATACTCTAGATGCATACATTTCTAAATGGATATCCATACTAGGCTTCTTAAACATATCATATTCAAAATGAAACTATTGACTTTAACCCTATTTTTCCATCTTTCGCCATTTCAGTAAACGGTACCACTGTTCATCCCTTCTGCTTAAAGCTAAAATCTTATTCTCCTTACTGTGGTCTTCCCTCCCAGCTTCTAACCAATTTAACAGAAAGTCTTAAAGGCTCTATCCTCAACATATAAATGAATCCAATCATTTTTGTCCATTTTTTTACCATAAACCTTTGTCTAAACTAGTATCTCTTATTTGGGCTATTGCAATAGTTGGCTTACTCTCATATAATCCTTTTGCCACACATCAGAATGATATTTAAAAATCATTAATAAGATTTCTATTACTAAATTACCTAAACCCACCTATAGTTTTTTTTTTTTTAGTTTATTTATTTATTTAGAGAGAAAGAGATAGAGAAAGAGCAGAGCATGTGAGAGAGAACACAAGTAGGGGGACAGGGGCAGCGGGAGCAGGGAGCCAGATGCAGGGCTTGATCCCAGGACACCGGGAACATGACCTGAGCCACTCAACCAACTGAGCCACCCAGGCACCCCAAAACCCACCTATAGTTTTTTTATTGCTCTTTTAATAAAATCCCAACTTTTTATGGCCTAAGTGGCCCTGCATGGTCCCAACTTCATCTCCCATCCTCCTCTCTCTTACCTCCTGGGACCCGGGCACACTGTCCTACCTTCAACGCCTTAATCACACTGTACTTGGTAAGGGCTAGAATTAGGATTAGCTGGTTAAGGTACGGAAATAGAAACCAGAATACTTGGATTGATTTCTTAGTTTTGGGCCACTTTTTTTTTTCTTGTGGGATTGTGGTCAGAGCTTAGACAGCTATAAGTAACTGAAAGACAAATTTGGAAATATGGTCTCTATGACCAAAAAGCAGAGAAGACAGATATTAATAAGAATTAGCAATTTTTTCCCATCTTTTCTCCTTGTCCAGATTTTTCCTAAGCAACTTAAATTTTTAAGTGGCATAACCCCCTTAATGTTAATTTTATTAAAATTACAGAAGGCATAATCTTTAACTAAATTTTCAAAAGAACTATAGTCTTCATATTAAGTTGTCCTTGAGTTCCCATCCTGATTTATTCCAGTTCACAGAAGAATTGTTTTGACAAACTGAGTGCCTGAGTGTCATATATGTCATGTTTTAGGTCTGAATGATCGTGAGTACAGTGCTGCCAAATTAACAACAGCCCAGAAACATATGATAAGCTTGAGGAAATGCTTGTAAGCAAAACCCGCTATGCTATGCTGACTAGAATTGCCTTGCTCAGGCAGCAGTAAGTTCAGCATTCAAGAGTTCCAAGAAGTCATTAGCTCTGAACCGTCCAAGTAGAATTAGCCAATGTTTCATCTAGGTTTCCATAGAAATTTGTATTTCATGTCCTGAGACCAATCACCCATTAAAAAAATAAAAGGTCTTTTTGGCCACCTAGACTGTGAGTTACTCAAGAATAGGAACCCTAATTCTGTAGAAGGAAGGACACCTTCTCTTCATCTTCAAGTCACTTCACTTGTGTTATTAACTCTGAGTAGCATGCCTCCTGCTTTCTTTGACCAACTTATTTTTTTAGGAAGAGCATGCATATGCATGAGCAGGGGGAGGGGCAGAGGGAGAGAGAATCTTAAGCAGTCTCCACGCTCAGTGTAGAGCCAGTCGAGGGGTTCAATCTCGCAACCGTGAAATCATGACCTGAGCTGAAATCAAGAGTCAGATGCTCAACCAACCTAGCCACCCAGGCACCACTCAACCAAGTTACACTCACTGTTTAATAATCTTCTTTTAGGCCACTCAACCAAGTTACACTCACTGTTTAATAATCTTCTTTTAGGAATGATGCGTGATATATACAAAGCATTTGCTATATTTGCTGATTATTTACATTAAAATATTGGTGGTAATTTCTTTCAGTGTCAGAGTTAGGGTGTAAAAGCCCAGGAGATGGAGGGGCGCCTGGGTGGCTCAGTCGTTGGGCGTCTGCCTTCGGCTCAGGTCATGATCCCGGGGTCCTGGGATCGAGCCCCACATCGGGCTCCCTGCTCCGCGGGAAGCCTGCTTCTCCCTCTCCCACTCCCCCTGCTTGTGTTCCTGCTCTCGCTGTGTATCTGTCAAATAAAGAAATAAAATCTTAAAAAAAAAAAAAAAAAGCCCAGGAGATGGAAATACACACACGCACACACACACACACACACACACAGAATGTCTCTGTTAGCTCCAGGTGTCTTTAGCAACAGAGCCCAAAGAGAAGTATGATTTTCAAGAATGGGCAACAGGTAAAATTATCCTCAGAATGCATTCTGTAATCCCATGAGTTTATCATATTTTCAACTCATGTGCATTTAATGCTGAGGCACACTGCTCAGTGTTCCTACAAAGGAGGAGGATATGACAAAACAGAAATCCTCTCTAAAGAAAAAGAAATAGAAGTCCCATTCTGTTGGCTTGAAGGCATGTAGGAAGAAGAGGGGACGGAAGAAGAGGGAGAAGAGCAGGTCAGCAATTAGAGGGAATTACAAGGGGAAAGTAAGAAAATCAGGGCAAGTGACGCAATTCCCAAGGTGTATCCTGGGTGAAACTTTAAGATCTTGAGAGGAGCTTGATTTTTATCTATTCTGTAATCCAATATGAAGTATGAGTACTAGGATGACACAGGTGTCAAGACAGTTGAGAATGATACAAATTCCATGGCTTCCCACAGGCTGCCTTTAGTGCTAGAACATCCAGAAGGTTCCACATGCCCCAGTGAATTGACAAAGAAGCATTAAGAGATCCAGTATGACAGTGAAGTTTTGAGACTGAGAAAAAGCATTTCATGAGTGAGATCTCTACGATAGGACTCAAGCGGTGTGGACTACAAACTTCAACCATGAAAGCCTGCAAAATGCCAGTGAAGAGCAGGGTTATCTTTTGGGGCAGCAGCATAGTGCAGAGGCAAGACCAACCAGCATGGATCGGAGGACATTAAAAACCAGAAAAGAGCTTGCCCATCCAAAGGCTCAACTCCATCTCCTGGTAGTCAAGTAAGCTCCTTCCAGCAGAAGAAAGAAACAGAGTGAGGAAATCTGTAAGACACAGCGTTTGCCCCCAAAAGACTGTGTCTAACAACAGGTACTAATATAATGGAAAATGAACAAGTTTTAAGTGCCCTTTTACTTTCTTGCACCTCTTCTAGCAACCATATTGGGTATTAGATCAGTTCTAGGAAGTGAAATACATGTAAAGAGCTTCTCTGGGATTCTTTAAAATCCCTGTGTAGCATTTATTCCCACCTTGGATTAAAGTAAGAGAGCTAAGCATCCTAAGTCTCCAGATGTGATCCTACGACACCAAATGTTCAGAGGCAAAGAGAAAATAAGCAAGAGGAAAGTAAGAGACAGAGAGAGAAAGAGAGGAGAGAGAGAGGGAGAGAGAAAGAAAGAGAGCTAAATAGGGACATTTACTGTCAAGTTTAGAGACTCTGAATTTCAAAGTCCTCAATTCAACTGCAGTTGCAAAAGCTCAGTCCATTAAAAGGATTCTTTATGTTGCATCTAAGTGTCATTGCGTTTTGCGGGACAAGACAGAATTCCACAAGCAGACCAGGAAAAGAACCCAGACTGAAAACTTTCTGTCAAACCAGAAAACAGACCATGTGAGTTGTGCAAAACTAACCCAGCTCATATTCATTGCCTCTGAAGCCAGAAGCTAAGACCAGAGACTAGACAAGAACTTTATAATCTTCATATGCTAAAGAATCACCTGTGAGCTTTCACAAAAAAAAAAAAAAAAAAAAAAAATCAACCCCCCAGACATTATGACTCAACCGGTCTGGACGCATCCCATGCCACTTCGTCTTGAAAAACTTCCTAGGTGATTTTAATGTGTAGCCAGTGTTGAGAGGCTCTGATCTTAATTCCAGGGGAAATGGGTTATGGTAAAATTTGGGTTTGGGGTGCCAGCCCACACTTCTATATTTGAGTAATGACAGCTCTTCACCATAGCGTAATGCTAGAACCTGAGACTTCTTTTCATGCAGGAAATGTTTTATCTGCTTCTCTGGCTGGGCGAAGTGTTTTTGACTCAGTACTTAAAAGTCAATTTTCCTGGAGATTGATTAGTGCCCCCTGGTGGTAAGAGGTGATCATTTCACATATTTTCCAGGCTTAACCAAGACACCTCTTTAAAAGCTGTAGATTTGGAACAGAGACAAAGAAACCTTCAGAAGTTATGGTTTCTTTCTTAGAAATAAGAGAATACCTAGATGACAATAAATATTTTCCGGTAACACAAGGGATTTCTTTAGGCAAAAATATATAAACATGAAATACCGTTTTAAAAACATTTTCTTCCTTACAGTGCCCTCTTAACAGCTGACCAATATTTTCTTCCTGTTCTGGTAAGGCATTAAGGTAAAGCTAAGACACTTTGTGTCATTAGAAAGAAAGAGGATACGAAATAGAGGAAGTTCTTGCAAAGAAGAAGAAGCCTAATTCATGACCTTAAGAGTATGTAAATGTAATGAGATGCAAAAGAAAAATTATTTAGTTGCCATACTGTTTTCTGTGCTTCTGTGCCTGAGGGCTAAACCTTGAAGTGTGGGCTATAGAAGCAAGCAGGTAAGTAAGAAGATACTTTGGTCTCAAGCCTAATTCCATAGGGATAATAAGGGGAAGGGTGAGGTTTCTCAAAGAAGCTTCACATTTATCTTGAAACCACTTCCCATGATGTACAAGATATATGCCTCAGTATTATCAGAGGAAAGTGACTACATAAACTTGAGAAACAGTTTTTTACCCCATGTCCTGGATATAGTGTAAAGATTATCTAAAATTTCCCCGTTATGGGGCGCCTGGATGGCTCAGTGGGTGAAGCATCTGCCTTCGGCTCAGGTCATGATCCCAGGGTCCTGGGCTCAAGTCCTGCATGGGGCTCTCTGTTCAGTGGGGAGCCTGCTTCTCCCTCTGCTGCCTCCCCTCACTCATGCTTTCTCTCTCTCACTCTCTCTCTAATGGATAAATAAAATCGTTAATAAATAAATAAATAAAATTTCCTCCTTTCTTTGGTTAGGGAGAATACATGCAGTTATTGAATGCATAGGTAAGCCTATGTGAAACTGAGATCAGGGTAAATAGGTTGCAGGGTCCAAGGACTCCCTGAGTGGATGTACACGGGTGGCTATAGGCTTCAGCACACAGTCCTGGTAAAATGTTCCCAAAGATCAGATGAGACCAGCCACCACTTAATGGAAATCAATTAACATCACCACTCAAGTCAGAGGCAGCAAAGACTAAAGGTTAGTGTATCAATCTAATAGCCTTGTCCATTTACCTTAAAAAGGTATCCATACCCTCTCATTCCAGATGCCCTCTTAGGCAGGAATAAATAGAGGAAGCTGTTAGAAGGACATGTGAAAGACGAGCTTTTTCCTTAAATAGACGGAGTTATCTAAAAAAGACCATATAATAGGAGAGACAGAAGTACCATAATCGGTCAATATAATGCTGTTTCTGTTATTATGTCCTCAAATATCCCAAACACTGAAACTTTATGAGGAAGATTACATAAATAAAAAATTAAAAGCTACAATTGGTTTATCTAAGATATTGTTTTAGCCAATTTTGACATATCTACATAATTAAAAGTCTAATCTCAAATAAAGCTTAACAACTTAAAAGGATCTTGTCATGTGACAGGTTTCTCTCTGCTTTAAACATAGCTGCTGCCCATTCAGATTCTGTACGTCTGGGGCAATGCTGTATCTTTGTCAGTATAAATGCCCCATAACAAAAATCGGCAAAGGATGGAACAGATGATCAATTTACATATAACTATACCATTAAGGAAAGTTTCAGTCTTATATACATAGATATGTAATTATCAAATTTGGTCTAGTCATCATCATTTTAAGTTTTCTCTATACTAAATTGTTCATTTATTTAATAAAATCATGTAGAACCTCTGCAATGTAGATGGAATTTTTGAACAAAGAAAATACCTCTCATTCTCTTCAACAAAAGGTGAATGGATCCTCCAGACAGTTACAAAAACCCTACAGGGCAGGAACTTCAACACGAGAGATCAGAAAGCCAGGACCAATGTCAGTGATCCTGTCACTTCAGGAATGAGTAACTTGATGTGCTGGTGCTCCAATAATTCTAAAAATACACACTTGTCAGATATCAAATCTGTCAATTCAGTTCCCCATGTCTTGAGAGTAGCACTGACTAGATGGAGGAAAAGCTCCTATTATTTTTTCCAACATCCTGTCTCCCATTATAGAAACTCGAAACTCTGAAGAAAATCTTCCTTTCATACCAGAGACTTCCTGAAAACCCATACACTCGTATATTTTTATTTCTCTTATACCTTTACAGGAAAAGCAGATACCTTTATTAATTCTGTATAACTCTTCCCAGAAATTAAAAAATTCCTCATCAGGTCTTTTGGGGTTTTGTGGGGGGTTTTTTTGTTTGTTTGTTTTCACAATCATGCTTTCTTGCTGAGGACAAAACCCACATGGACACAATTCCACCCCAATTACTGATAAGCCATATCAACTCAGGGATTAAGGGCTATATACCTAAATAAACCCTAAAAGGCTATATACCTATAAACCTAGGGGCTAGATACGTTTTCTCTGGTAAATAGCAAAAAGTACTGTGGGAAGAACTGCAAAGGAAATAAAGGTAGAGAAAATCTAATCACTGACTCTGTAAGTAAATAAAAATTTCAATATGCAATCAAAAACTCAAAGAATCATCTATCCTAGAGAAGACACATCCCCACTTTTGTAAATGCAATTAAATTTATTTATCTTAAAATGTTTTTTAAAATTATCTATTAAAGATACAAGAAGCATGCGTAAGTTTGAGAGACTCTGTAAATCAAACAGGACCAGTTAGATGCAAACTTCCACACAGGAATTGTATTAGTATCCTCCGAAGAAATAGAACCAATAGGATGTGTTTGTATAATATATATGCCTACATATACACAAATACGTATACATACACATATACACAGATTATAGAAATTGGCCCACAATTATGGAGGTTAGCAATTCCCAAGATCTAAGATCTGTAGGGCGAGTTGGTAAGCTATGAACCTAGGAGAACTCAAAGGCCAGCTTCCTTGAGATCTAGGAAGAACCAGTGTTCCAGCGTGAGTCTGAAGGCAGAGAAAGAAAAAAAAAAAAAAGTCCTAGTGCAAAAGCAGTCAGGCATGAAGAATTCACTCTTACTTAGAGGGTCAGCCTTTTTTTCTATCTAGGCCTTCAACTGATTGGATGAGACCCACCCACGTTCAGGAGAACAGCTGCTTTAGTCAACTGATTTTAATGTTAATCTCATCTAAAAACAACCAGATTAATGTTAGACCAAATATGTGTGCATCCGACAGCCCAGTCATGTTGACACATAAAATGAGATAATGGGTCAAATAACAATTAATTCAGTAAACTCAGTAAATGTTTACTGAATAGATGAAAAATTACCCAATTACAGCAGTTAGATTTTTTCAAGAAATATATATATATATAAATGGGTTGTAACCTGGAAATCCTTAAGTGAATAGTTAATTCTAAATCATAAGGATGGTGTTTTAAGAGTATATATGAAGATATATAGGGGCTCAAGTTCAAGACAGCAATGTAGAAAAACCCTGAACCTTCCTATTCCCATGAGCACACTGAATCTGAAGCTACATAGAGAAAAATGTCCTCTGAACAAAATCTAAAGGCTGGCTGAGCGATGACCACACAGAGTGTCAATGAGAAGAAAACCACATTAAAGTGGGTGGGAAAGGCTGGAAAACACAATCCCACCATAAACCTCTCCCTCAGCATGGTGACCCACAATCAGGAGGGCTCTGAACTGAGAGTTTCTTCCTGAGGAGGGAAGGGTTTGAACTCCACATCTGTCACCCCAAATTTTAACACCTGTACCTGAGAGATAAGCCCCTAAAACATCTAGATTTGAAAACCAAGGGGGCTCGTGTCCACAAGACCCACGACACTGCAGTGATTGGAGAAGTGGCTCTTAAAGGGCTTATGCACTCAGACCTACCCACTGCTGGGCCTAGCTCAAAGGAATCTGATAGTCATTAGACTTTAAGTGAGAGGCTCATTTGAATGTATAACAACACTGGCTTGAGGGATAGGCATCTAACATAACACACACGTCTCAGAGCCAGCTGAAATACTTTCTAGGGGCAGACATTAGTGGGTGCCATCTTTGGACTCTCCTTCTGCTTTACTCGAACTGACGGGTACCATCTTTTTTTTTTTTCCTTTTTCTGGTGGGCACCATCTTTATATGCCCCTTCTGCCTCAATACAGCAAGTAGGCACTATCTTTCTGCTCCCCCAATCCAAAGATAAAATGATGTAAAATGTGACCTCAAAAACATAAAATGAAGGTAGGGGGAAGTAAAAATGTAGAACTTTAGAATGTAATCAAACTCAAGTCGTTATCAATGAACAGGAAAGCACAAAACAACCAGAACACTATTAACAAATTGTAGTAAGTACATAACTCTTAATAATAACTTTAAATGCAAATGGACTAAATTCTCTAGTCAAAACATATAGAGTGGCTGAATAAATTTAAAAAAACAAGACCTTATCTATGTTTCTTACAAGAGACTCTCTTTGGATGTGAGGACACAGAGTAAAATGAAGGATGGAAAAATAGTACAATAATATGGAAAACAAAAGAAAGTGTGGGTAGTTATACCTGGATCAGACAAAAATAGACTTTACAACAAAGACTGTAATCACAGATAAAGGGCACTGCATAATGATAAATGGTGTCAACCCAAAAGAGAATATAGTAACATTTGTAAATATTTGTGCACTCGACATAGGAGCACCTAAATATGTAAAGTGAAGATTAACAGAACAAAAGGAAGAAATACATAGCAATATAATAATAGTAGAGGACTTTAATACCCCACTTACATCAGTGAGTAGATCATCCAGACAGAAAATCAAGAAGAAAACATTAATGCTAAATGACATGTTAGACCAGATAGACTTAGCACACTGCATCCAATAATCAACAGAGCATACGTTCTTCTCAGAGGTACAAGGAAATGGTCCAGGATACATAATATTTTGGGCCACTTGTTAAGTTTTAATAAATTTTACATGATTGTAACGGTATCAAGCAACTTTTCCCACATAATGTTATGAAAATAGAACTCAGAAAAGTTGAAAACTGGTAAGTTCAGAAATATATGGAGATTAAACAGCATGCTACCAAACAACTGAAGGGTCAAGGAAGCAATCAAAGCAGCAATCAAAGCAGCAATCAAAAAAATACCTTGAAACTAATGAAAAATACCTTGAGACTAATACAAAAATTTATGAGATGTGGCAAAACAGTTCTAAAAGTAAATTTTATAGTGATAAATGCCTACAGAAACAAGAAACAACTCAAATAAACACAACTTTACACCTCAAAAAAGAACAAAGCCTTAAGTTAGTAGAAAAAAGGAAATAACAAAGGTGAGAGCAGAAATAAAGGAAAAAGAAAATAAAAGCACAACAGAGAAGACTAAAGCAAGTAAGAGTTTTTTTTGGAAAGGATAAATTGACAAACCTTAAGCTGGAATCACAAAGAAAAAAAAAGAGGACTCAAATATTATCAGAAATTGAAGAGTAAACAATACATAAGTGATATGACAAAAACACCAAGGATCCCCAGAGACAACTATGAAAAATTATATCTCAAAAAATTGGCAATCTATTTCCCTTGAAGAAATAAATTCCCAGAAACATATAGCCTACCAACACCTCATCATGTAGAAATAGAAAATCTGAACAGACCAACTTGTAGTAAGGAGATTCAATCCCTAATCAGAAATCTCCCAAACAAGGAAAGTCCAGGAGCAGATGGCTTAACTGGTGAATTCTACGAAATACTTAACAAATTAATACCAATCCTTCACACACTCTCCCAAAAATAAGACAACGAGGGAGCCCTTCCAAACTCATTTTACAAAGCTTGCATTACCTGACAGCAAAACCAGACAAGGATGCCATAAAAAATAATTACAGGTCAATATCCCTAATGAACATAGATGCAAAACTCTTCAACAAAATATTAGCAAACCTTGTCAGAAGTACATTAAACAGATCATACAACATGATCAAGGTTAAAAATGTGGTTCATCATTCACAAAATCAATGTGAAATACTACATTAGCAAAATAAAGGATTAAAGTCTTATGATCAACTCAAAAGGTGCAAAAGAAGCATTTCACAAAATTAAAACTCTCAACCAACTGGCTATAAAGGTAATGTGCCTCAACATAATAAAGACCATGTATAACCCGAACCCATGCCTAATATACTCAATGGTGAAAAACGGAAAGCTCCTCCTCTAAGATAAGAAACAAGACAAGGATGCCCACTGTTGCCACTTTTATTCAATAGAGTATTAGAGGTCCTAGCCAGAGGTTTTATGCAAGAAAAAAATAAAAATAGAAGGCATCCCAACTGGTAAGGAAAAAGTAAAAATGTCACTATTTGCAGATGACATCTATATACAGAAAACCCTAAATAATCCATCCAAAGCTGTTAGAACTAATCAACAAATACAGTAAAATAGGACACAAATCAATACCCATAAATCTGCAGAGTTTCTATACACTAATAACTATCTGAAAGAGAAATTAAGAAAATAAACCCATTTACAACTGCATCAAAAAAAAAAAATACTTAGGAATATATTTAACAACAAATGTAAAAGACCTGTACCCTGAAAACTCCAAGACACTGGAGAGAGAAACTAAAGAAGATACAAATAATGGAAAGGTACTCTGGGCTTATGGATTAGAAGAACTGATATGGTTAAAATGTCCATACTACCAAAAACAATTTACAGATTCAATACAATCCTTATAAAAAATTACAATGATATTTTTCACAGAACTGAAATAATCATAAAATTTGTATGGAACCCCAAAATACTTGAAGAGCCACAGCAATCTTGAAAGAACAAAGCTGGATGTATGATCATCCTCGATTTCAAACTATATATGTATAGTAATCAAAACGTATGGTATTGTCCTAAAACCAGAGGTACATATCAATAAAACAGAATAGAGAACCCAGACATAAACTGATACTTATCTGGTCAATTTCTTTATGACAGAAGAACTAGGAATATACAAAGGGAAAGGACCATGTCTTCAATGAATGATGCTGGGAAACCTGGATGGCCACATGTAAAAGAATAAGCTGTATTGTTATCTTATACTACACAGAAAAAAATAACTAAAAATGGATTAAAGACTTGAATATAAGACCTGAAACCATAAAACTCCTAGAAGAAAATATAGGCAGCAAACTCTTTGACATTGGTCTTAGTGATGATTTTTTTTTTTTTAAATCTAACAACAAAAGCAAAAATAAACAAGTGGGTCTACATCAAACTAGAAAGCTTCCATAGAACATACACTACCAATGAAATGAAAAGTCAGCCTACAGAATGGGAGAAAATATTTGCATATATCTGATAAGGAATTAATACCCAAAATATGTAAGTAACTCATACAACTCAGTAGCAAAAAGACAACCAATCCAATTAGAAAATGGGTAGAAGATCTGAATAGACATTTATCCAAGGAAAACATATAGATGGCCAACAGGTACACAAAAAGACGTTCACCATCACTAAGCATCCACAAAATGCAAATCAAAACCACAATATGATATCATCTCACAACTGTTAGAATGGCTATTATCAGAAAAAAACAAGAAGTGTGAGATCTGGAGAAAAGGGAACCCTTGTTCACTGTTGGCAGGAATGTATACTGGTACAGTCACTACGGAAAATGGCTTAAGGTTTCCTCAAAAAATTAAAAGTAAAATCATCATATGAGCTATCAATCTACTTCTGGGTATTCATCTGAACAAAATGAGAACATTAAATCAAAAAGTTATATGCACTCCTGTGTTCATTGCAGCATGATTTACAATAGCCACAACAGGCAGGCAATCTTAGTGCCCATCAAGGGATGAATGGATAAAGAACATGTGAGCTAAATATGTGTATGTGTATATATGTATGTATATGTATACACACACACACACACACACACACACACAATGGAACATTCAACCATAAAAAAGAGTGAATCTTGCCCTTTGTGACAATATGGATGGACCTTGAGTTTCCTAAGTGAAATAGATAAGACAGAAAGACAAATAACATATGATCTCACTTATATGTAGAATCTAAAAAAACAAACAAAACAACAACAACAAATACACACACAAAACAACCTCACAGATACTGAGAACAGGGTGAACATGGTCAAAAGGCATAAACTTCCAGTTATAAAATAAATAAGTTATGGGGATATAATGTACCTCATGGTCACTATAATTAATATTGTACTGCATATTTTAAAGTTGCTAAGAACACAAATCTTCCAAGTCCTCATTATAAGAAAAAAAAATTTTCTAACTATGTAAGGCGACAAACATTAACTGGACTTATTGTGGTGCTCATTTCACACTGTACACAAATATCTAATCATCTTGTACACCTGAAACTAATAGTGTTTTATTTCAATCATACTTCAATAAAAAAGATGTCTCTTTGCAATTCAATTCATACAAAGTCTTCTTAAAAGTTTGTACACACACCACTAGTGATATATGATTTTACATAGTATACTTAAATTTGTAATTTTAACAATTTTCTGATTATAATGTATATCAGAAAAAGAATAACTAGCCCATCAACCCCATGCCTTCTGACTTAATGTTGTTTAGGTTAAAACAAACTAGTTTGGGGGATGAAATTCAAAGAAGTCACTTAGACAATCATTTACTTATAGAAAAATACTAATTAGAAAAGTGTTAATATCCATTATTGCCAAAATTCTTTATATAAATGCCCAATGAAATATGAACATTCAGAGTATTTATGTATATATTTTTACAGCTTCAGCTTCTTTTTTCTACCATCTTACAACTATATAGAGAACAATTTTTAGATATTGGAGAAGAATAAAAGGAGGGGGGATAAACACTTCAACTTGGCATCTAAGGATTGCTTTCCCCCACACTTTAAAGATATAAAGAGTAATAGATGTTGGCAACTTTTTTTATTTATCTTCCACATCAAAGGTGAATTAGGCTCTTATACAAATAACCTAATCTAGACTTGTGTAATAAAGAATTTGTTTGACCTTTGTTCCTGGGTTTCTTGGAGGTAACTTCAAAACGCTTGGAATTTTCCTAGGGTTAGGAGTGTTTGTGTTATCCAAAGTGACCCTGTTGGGTCGCACCTGATAGTTTACGCTAATGGCAGTTCACCGAATAGTTTATATTAAGATGACTCAAAATGGGAGCTGGTCCTATCAGAGAGAACCACCATGTGATTACAGAGTTGTGACTCTGAGCCATGTGACATCAGCCCAACCTCCATGGTGGGGAATGGAGCTAGAGACTGGGTTCAACCACATGGCCAGTGATTAACTTTTTCACATCTTCATAATGAAATTCCAATAAAAACTGGACATAAAGCTCAAGTGAGCTTCATTGTTGCCCATACTCTCTGATATTTGTCACACTTTGATGCTGGGAGAATAACACATCTCTGAGGATGACAGAAGCTTCACATTTGGAAACCTCTGTCTATGCCTCTCCCCATTTAGTTAATTCTAATTTGTATCATTTTGTTATTATAAAACTGTAATTTTAAGCATAGTATTTACTTTAGTCCTGTGAGCCATTCTGGTGAACTATCAAACCTGAGGGTAGTTGTGAAAATCCCCAAATTTGTAATCAACTAGTCATATATAAGGGTGGACCCAGAAACCCCTGAGCTTGTGGCTACTGTCTGAATGGAAGCTAGTCTTGTGGAGGAATAGGTCCTCAACCTCGACTTTTGCAACTCACTCAGAGGCTCACGTCTCAATTCTCTATTTGGAGGATGCTCCTATGGTTTTAGACATAAAACTAAATTCTGAAGAATACCTTTCCCTAGGCATTCAGAGGCAAATATTCCACTCTTTGATAAAACAACCCAAGTATATGCCTCAAAGAATAATGAAAGTTACATAATTGGCTGTGTGCCAGACTGACCATTTACTCCATAATGCATACTTACTGTACATTTTGTCACTGATAAGTGCTTAACAACGACTGCTTTTTTCAATATGATAAATTAAATACACATAACCTGTCTAAAAATATAAAGTCATTTTGCTGGTAGGAAAAAAATAAATGACTCTAATAAAGTAGAATTCAGAGGACTCACCAAGGGTCAGATATAACATATTTGACCCAGACACTGATAGAAGAAAAATAGTAAATAAGTCACTTCACTAACATAAATGCAGCCATACATGAAAATCTCTAAGCCAGTATTCTCTTTCTACCTCAAGATTATATACATGTCTAAAGTTGAATTTGAGTGTGATCTGTCACATTTTGAGATAAAGATACTAGTGGTTTTCACTGTGCAGAATCATTATCTATCCATCATCAGGCCTTAATATCTGAGGAATTTTTTTTTTGGCTGCTTGCTTATACAGTTTTCATACTTTAACCTATAACCATGTGTCTCAGTTGGCAGAGCTTGCAATGTAGTTTTCAGCAACTATCAGATGATATATAATGGTCTTCTTGGCAAGAAAGTCTCATATCTCTGTGAATGTTTTGGATACCACTTAATAGTGTCTACTCATAGCACTGCAAAAGAAATGGTGACATGTGTTAATACTCAGATTGATTCATGCTATTTTTTCCAAATAATAAAACAAGAAAAGTTTAGGCAAACAAAAAAACATTTTCTACTTCCAAAAAATATACTAGCATTATTTTTATTTTTCCTTTTTTATTTAATTCCAGGAGGAAAAACAAACCTAATCATATTCTCTTCAAAAGTTATCACCTTTTCTTCTCTACATTTACTTTTAAAAACATATTTTTGCACATTAATGCCTAATAACCTTAAATAACCAAAATTTTACCAAATCCATTTTCATGGTGTTTTTTTTCTTTTGAAAAGTTATTGTGAAATTGAAGGGCCAGAGCCAACTTCTGCAGTAGCAGAGTAAGGAACTTGGTGGAATTCTCTAATGACTATAATGTCACAAGGCAAGACAAGATTTAAGGAGTGGGGAAATAGACTCTACACTTGATGGGAGAAATTGCAAAGTGATGTTACAAAGCAGTGTGGATCTTTTCAACAAACAGTGCTATGAAACTAGACATCTACATACAAAATAATGAACTTAGAGTCTTTTCTTACACCATATACAGAAATTAACAAAATGGATCATAGGCTTAAATGTAAGTCCTAAAAGTCCAAAATTCCTAGGAGAAAAAAAATAGGGGGAAATCCTCATATTAGGTTAGACAATAGTTTCATAGATATAATACCAGAAGTACAGCATCAAAAGAAAAAGATAAACAGGAGTTCATCAATATTTAAATGATTTTTGCTTCAAAGGACACCATTAAGAAAATGAAATGGCGGGATGGGTTAGCCTGGTGATGGGTATTAAAGAGGGCACGTTCTGCGTGGAGCACTGGGTGTTACGCACAGACAATGAATCATGGAACACTGCATCAAAAACTAATGATGTAATGTATGGTGATTAACATAACAATAAAAAATAAAAAGAAGAAAATGAAATGGCAACCCACAAACAACCCATCCAAATTAAAAATGAACAAAGGATTTTAATACATATTTCTACAAAAAATATACATACATGTGGTCAATAAGAAAAAGAAAAGATACTCAACATTATCAGTGACAATGACATATTTAACATTCACTAGCATGTCTAAAGTTTAAAGAACAGTAACAAGTGCTGGAAAGATAAGGATAACTGAAAGTCTCATATTGATGGGGGGGGATATAAAATGGTGCAGCTACTTTGGGGAATAGTTTGGCAGCTCCTCAAGTTCTAAGTACAGAATTACCATAGGACTCAGAAATTTTACTCCAAAGCATATACTCAATGGAATTAAAAATATATATTCACACAAAAACTTGTACATGATTGTTCAATTTAAGTATATGTGCTGCCGAAGCGAGCACTGTACATGATTGTTCATAGCAACATTATTTATAGTAACCAAAGAGTGGGAACACCCAAAATGTACATCAATTGATAAATGGATATATTAAATACAGCATATTCATACAATGAAATATTAAAAAGACAAGCTTTTCTTTTAAAGAAAAGCTACGACATGGTAGGAGAGGTTGGGAAGATGGCAGCGTAGAAAGACCCTAAACTTGCCTCATCCCATGGATACAACTAGGTAACACACACAAAATGATCCAAAGACTGGCAGAACAAACTCTGCAAGTAAAGGTAGAGAACACTGAAGAAGGTAGAATGGGGGAAGACTCAGTTTGGAAGTGAAACATACCATGGCCACCTGTGGTCTGGAGGAAGCCAGAGGTGTGGAGAAGGGCAAGAAACAAACTACCACACTGGGCAGCCCGCACAGGGAACAGAAATCCTCCTAACATTTGCCTTTGAAAGCAAGAGGGGCCGAATTTCATGAGTTCTTTAAACCAACAGGTCTTAAAGCCTGCAATTTTAAAAATCAGTGGGCTCAGCTCTGAGAAAGCCTGGAGAGTGTTAAGAAGTTGGGTCCCTGCCCTTAAAGAGACAACACAACAAACAGCCTATGCATATGCAGCACAGAAACAGCAGTTTAAAAAAATGCCAGGTGCAGATAGGAGTGAGAGGCTCATCTCAGAGCCTGTCCCAAAGAGGCAGGGATCACAGAAAGAAGGCTCCAGGAACAAAGGAGCTGGCAGGCACCATTTCCCTCTCTTGCCCGCAGCATAAACACATGGCCCCCTACAGGAACCAGCACTGGGCCAACACTTGCTACTTAATTTGCTTACACCAAGCCCTGCTCTGTTGTGCTTCAGTGGATCCACCCTTTTCAGTCACTCTTGCTTCAGTCCTTCTGATATGGGTCCCCTCCCACAGAAGAACTGCATAAACCCTGCCAATACCAGGTCTCCCAACCTGTGCATTTAGTAGGGCCTCAGTTCCTGCAGTGGTGACAAGTTTCACTTTGCAAGCAGACCAGCACAACCTTGTGAAAATGCACCCCACCTCAGCCAGGACCAAACACTGCCCACAAGAGGAAAAGAGAACCTCTGTGGACAACTGTACTGAAAGAAAAGGACACAATAGCTGAGCATACATAAAGCACATAGGAAACACTTTCCAAAGAAAGCCAGGTCCTGGGGAACAGGGGACACTGCACTGCACGGCACTACAAGACTTCTTCTTCATAAGGCCATTACCTTCAAGAGCAGGAGATGTAGGTGACTTTACTAACAGACAGAGACAGATATAGAAATTTAGACAAAATGAGGAGACAGAGGAATATGTCCCAAATCAAAGAACAGGACAAAAATCACAGGAAGACACCTAAATGAAATGGATGTAAGTAATATGCCTGATAGAAAACTTAAAACAACAATCATAAAGATACTCTCTGGACTTGAGAAAAGAGTGGAGGACATCAGAGAAACCTTTAATAAAGAGATAAAAAAGAACAATCAGAGATAAAGAACACAATAAATAAAATAAAAAATACACTTGACTGAAGAAATAGGAGGCTAGAGGAAGCAGAGCATCAAATTAACAACCTGGAAGACACAGCAAAGAAAAGCAACCACACTGAAGAAGTGAGAGGGAAAAAAATATAAATGCAAATTGAAAATAGGCTTAAGGAACTCAGTGACCATCAAGCATAGTAACATTCCCATTAAAGGGATAACACAAGAAGAAAGAGAAAAGGGGGTATAAAATTTATGTGAAGAAATAATAGCTGAAAACTTCCCTAATCTGAGGAAGGAAATAGACATCAAGATCCAGGAGGCACAGATATCCCAACAAAATCAATTCAAGGAGATCTACATCAAGACATATAGTAATTAAAATGGCAAAAAGTAACAATAAAGAATAAAATTTTAAAGCAGCAAGAGAAGACAGTTACATACAAGAGAAACCCAATAAAGCTATCAGAGGATTTTTCAGCAGAATCTTTGCAGGCCAGAAGGCAGTAGCAGGATAGATTCAAAGTGCTGAAAGGGAAAAATCTGCAGACAGTAATACTCTATTCAGCAAGACTATCATTCAGAATAGAAGGATGGATAAAGAGTTGCTCAGACAAACAAAAATTAAAGGACTAACTGACCACGAAACCAGTCCTACAGAAAATATTAAGGGGACTCTGAGTGAAAAGGAAAGACTGTAAGTGAGAGTGTGAAAAGTAAGAAACAAAAAAGAAGTAAAAGTATATATGTAAATATCAATCAAGAGAGTCACACAATAAATGGTTGTAAAATATGACACCATGTACCTAAAACATGGTCAGAGAGAGTAGTAAATAATGGGTTCAACCTGAAGTGACCAACAACTGTAGACTGCTATATGCAGATGTTACATACAAACCTAATGGTAACCACAAATCAAAACCAGTAAGAGATATGCAAAAAATAAAAAGAAAGGAATTCAAGAATATCACTGAAGAGAGCCAAAAACCATGAAAGAGAGGCTCAGAGAAAAATTACAAAGACAACTACAAAACAAGTAACAATATGGCCATAAATATGGCTCTATAGTTAGTTTGAATGTAAATGGACAAAACATTCCAATCCAAAGACATAGGGTGACAGAGTGAATAAAAAAACAAGATGCATCTATATGCTGCCTACAAGACACTCATTTCAGACCTAAAAACACCTGCAGAATCAAAGTGAGGGGATGGAGAAACATTTATCATGCAAATTTATGTCAAAAGAAAGCTGGAGTAGCAATATTTATACTGGACAAAGTATATTTTGTTTTAAAGTATATTTTATGCCCCCCCCACCTCTCTCTCTTTTGGGGGTCTGGCTAGAGGTTTATCAATTTTGTTGATCTTTCCAAAGAACCAGCTCTTATTTTCATTGATCTCTTCTATTGTGTTTGTTCATTTGTTTCTAGATCATTTATTTCTGCTCTAAACTTCATTATTATTTTTTACTTCTGCTGTATTTGGGTATTGTCAAATACACTATACACATTTGGGTATTGACAAAGACACTATATAATAATAAAGGGGACAGCCCAACAAGAAGATATAACAATTGTGAATATTTATGTACCCAACACTCAAATACATCAAACACTTAATAAAAAACAAAAAGGATCCAATCAATACTAATACAATAACAGTAAGGGACTTTAACACTCCACTGACATCAACAGACATATCATCCAAACAGAAAATCAACAAAGAAACAGTAGCTTTGAATAACACACTGGACCAGATGGATCTAACATATATATTCAGAAAATTCCATCTTAAAACAACAGAATACACATTCTTTTCAAATGCACATGGAACATATAGATCACATATGAGGCCATGAAACAAGGCTCAACAAGTTTAAAAAAAAAATCAAAGTCATAATGCACCTTTTCTCACTACAATGCAATGAAACTGGAAATCAACCACAAGAAAAAATATGGAAGAGACGTTAAATAACATGGTACTAAACAGTGAATGGGTGAACCACTAAATCAAAGAAGAAATCAAAAAATACATGCAAACAAATGAAAATGAAAACACAATTATCCAAAATCTTTGGGATGCAACAAAAGTGGTTCTAAGATATAAGTGTATATCAAGACAGGCCTACCTCAAGAACCAAGAAAAAATCTCCAATAAACAATCTAACCTTACACCTAAAGGAGCTAGAAAAAGAGCAAACAATACCCAAATACAGCAGAAGTAAAAAATAATAATAAATTTTAGAGCAGAAATAAATGATCTAGAGACAAACAAACAAACAAAAAAACACAATAGAAGAGATCAATGAAAATAAAAGCTGGTTCTTTGGAAAGATCAACAAAATTGATAAACCTCTAGCCAGACCCCCAAAAGAGAGAGAGAGGCAGGCGGGGGGGGGGGGGAACATAAAATCAATCACAAATGAAAGAGGAGAAATAACAGCACCACAGAAATACCAGCAACTGTAAGAGATTATGGAAAAATTATATGTCAACAAATTGGACAACCTAGAAGAAATGGATAAATGCCTAGAAATATATAACCTACCAAAACTGAAGCAGGAAGAAATAGAAAACTAGACTGATTACCAGCAATGAAATTGATCAGTAATCAAAAACTCCCAACAAATGAAAGTCCAGGACCAGAAATCTTCACAGGCAAATTCTATAAAAAATTTAAAGAAGAGGTAATACCAATTCTAATCAAACTATTCCAAAAAACAGGAGAGGAAGGAAAACTTACAAACTCATTCTATGAAACCAGAATTACACAGATACCAAACCAGATAAAGACACCACAAAAGAGCTACAGACCAATAGGTCTGAGGAACACAGATGCAAAAATACTAGTGAATCAAAACCCACAATACATTAAGAATATCATTCACCACAATTAACTGGGATTTATTCCCAGGATGCAAGCGTGATTCAATATTCACAAATCAATCAACATGGTACACCACATCAGTAAGAGAAAGGAGAAGAACAATATGATTATGTCAGTGGATGCAGGAAAAGCCTTTGACACACTACAACAACCATTTATGATAAAAAAAAAAAAAACCCTCAACAAAGTAGGGAACCTACCTCAACATAATAAAGACAAGACCTTATATGAAAAACCCAAGGTGAACATCATACTCAATGAGGAGAAACTGAGAGCGTTTTTCCTAAAGTTAGGAACAAGACAAGGATGTCCACTCTCACCAATTTTATTCAACATTAGAAATGGAAGTTCTAGCCACAGTAATGAAATAACAAAAAGAAATAAAAGATATCCAAATTGATAAGAAGTAAAATTTTTGCTATTTGTAAATGATATGATACTATGTATAAAAACTCTAAAGATTCCACCAAAAAACTGCTAGAACTGATAAATGAATTCAGCAAAGTCACAGGACACAAAATCAACATACAGAAATCTGTTGCATTTCCATAGACTAATAATAAAGCAGCAAAATGAAAAAAATAAAGCAGCTGAATGAGCAATTAAGAAAAATAAACTAATTTACAATTGCACCAAAAATAGTAAGATACCTAGGAATAGACTTAACCAAAGACATGAAAGACTTGTTCTCTAAAAACTGTAAAATACTGATGAAAGAAATTGAGGAAGACATGAAGAAATGGAAGGACATTCCAGGCTCGTGGATTAGAAGAACAAATACTGTTGAAATGCCTATTCTACACAAAGCAATCTACAGACTTAATACAATTCCTATCAAAATACCAAGAGCATTTTTCACAGAACTAGAACAAACCATCTTAAAATTTGTATGGAACAACAAAAGACCCCAAATAACCAAAGCGATCTTGAAAAACTAAACTGGAGATGTAATTCCCAATGTCAAGTTATATTACAAAGCTGTAGTCATCAAGAAAGTATGGTACTCATGCAAAACAGACACATTGATCAGTAGAACAGAATAGAAAAATCAGCAGTAAACCCAAAACTATATAGTCATTTAATCTTTGACAACGCTGGAAAGAATATCCAATGAGAAAAGGACCAGCTCTTCAACACATGGTGTGGGGAAAACATGACAGCAACATGCAAAAGAATGAAACCGGACCACTTTCTTAGCCCATACATAAAAATAAACTCAAAATAAACTAAAGACCTAAATGTGAGACCTGAAACCATAAAAATCCTAGAAGAGAGCACAGGCAGTATTGTCTCTGACATCAGTTGGAGCAACATCTTTCTACGTATGTCTCCTGAAGCAAGGGAAACAAAAGCAAAAATAAACATTTGAAACTATATCAAAATAAAAAGTTTCTGCACAGTGACAAAAACAACCAACAAAACTAAAAGACAGCCTACTGAATGAGAGAAGATATTTGCAAATGACATTTCTGCTAAAGGGTTAGTATCCAAAATATATAAAAGACTGATACAATTCAACACCAAAAAACCAAGTAATCTAATTAAAACTCATCCGAGAACATGAGCAGACATTTCCCCAAAGACGACATACAGATGGCCAACAGACACATGAAAAGAAACTCAACATCACTCTTCATCAGGGAAATGCAAATCAAAACTATAATGAGGTATCATCTCACACCTGTAAGAATGGCTAAAATCAACAACACAAGAAACAACAGGTGTTGGCAAGGATGGGGAGAAAGGGAAACCCTCTTGCAGTATTGGTGGGAATGCAAACTGGTGCAAGCATTCTGGAAAACAGTGTGGAGGTTCCGCAGAAAGTTAAAAATAGAACTAAGTTATGATCCAGTAATCACATTACTGAGTATCTACCCAAAAATACAAAGCCATTAATTCAAAGGGATACATGTACCCTGATGTTTACTGTAGCATTTCTTACAAAAGCCAAATTATGGAAGCAGCCCAGGTGTCCAATAACAGATGAATAGATAAATAAGAGGTGGTATATATATTCTTTATATATATACACAAATCATTCATACATATTCATATATATATGAATATTATTCAGCCATAACAAAATGAAATCTTACCATTTGCAATGACATGGAGCTAGAAAGTATAACAGCAAAATACGTCAGTCAGAGAAAGAAATATACCATATGATTTCACTCATATGTTAAATTTAAGAAACAAGTAAGCAAAGAAGAAAAAAGAGAGAGACAGACAAACCTAGAAATAGATTCTTAATTCTAGAGAAGAAACTGATGGTTACCAGAAGGGAGGTGGGAGGGAGGATGAGTTAAATAGGTGGATGGGGATTAAGGAGTGCACTTATCGTGATGAGCACTGAGTAATATGTAGAATAGTTCCATCACTATATTGTATACCTGAAACTAATTTAACTGTATATTAACATAACAAAACTAACATAACTATGTTAAGTATATTGGAATTGAGATTAACAACAAAAAGAAAACATGGGAGAACTTTGAAAACATTTGTGCTAACTGAAAAAAGTCAGTCACAAAGCCACATATTTTATGATTTCTTTTATGTGGAATTCCAGAAGAGGAAAATCTAGAGAGACAGAAAGTACATTAGTAGTTGCCTGGGGCTGAGGCAGGAGGGTGGATGGCAGCAGAACAAGATTAAGGAATGACTACTAAAAGGTATGGGATTTTTAGGTAGCGATGATGAAAATGTTCTAAAATGAGACCGTGATGGTTGCACATCCTGTGACTACATTAAACAAAACTGGAGTGTACAAATTCAATGAGTACTTATAAGTTGAGTGTATGTCTCATTTTTTTTAAATGAAAGGCCAGAAGATAATAAATATTTTAGTATATTTCCTGGCATGAGAATTCATTTCACCTAAGGCTCTTCAAAAATACAACTTTTGCTTTCTTAAAAACAAACTTTAGACATATTGGATATTATTTTGACAGCATGTCACAGAGACTCAAAGTCTGTATTACCACATTTTAAAATGTCTAAATGCTTCTACTGCCATCTATTCTACAAATTTCTAATAGGATAATCATTCTAAAACATTGATTTCATTAATTACTTTGTTTAGGATACTATTTTTGGTGTTCATTGTTAAACCTCTCTTATCTAAACTCTCTCAAGAATTTCAGTCACGTGGCTTTCCTTAATGTCAGTTTTCTCTACAAAAATACACTGGCTTTCTTCCCTGGAATATTTTACACCTATGGAAACATGATTTTTAATATGATACTATTATAAAGTCTATAGCTACAAATAACAAGTCAAGTTCAAGGGTTTAACTGATAAGAGAATTCATGATCCTCCATAATCAGAAATATGAAGAAGGCCAGTAATGGACATTGATTATTACAGTGCCTCAGTACTTTTATTAAAGACCCAAGTACTTTCCATTTTTTTCTAGTATCATTTTTAACACGTTCTCCTCAGCTTCTCTTCCCTCATGGCCCTAGACAGTTGCTAAAATTTCATGTCCACATATTGATGTCAAATACAAGTTGAAAAATAGACACTGTTTAGAGGTCTTTTTATAAAACTCAGATAAACCTCTCATAGAGCCTTTTGGTAGACGTCCTGCTTTCACCATAATTGTCTAAAACTACATTACATGCCCACCCCAAGCCAAGTCAATTTCACTCCCCACAGCTGGAGAGGAGCCTGTCCCAAGCTGAACATGGAGTTCACTCCAGCAAAGAACAGAACTCAGTTAGCTCAAGGAAGGTACAGAATGACTACTGATTATATGGGGAACAATGGTTATAAGCTGTACACAATCACTCCATTTTTATTTATATTCTATTAATGAACATGTACCCTTTTGATCATCAATTTCTCCAAGCCAATATATTCACCTCATGTAGAAAACAAATCTTTGTGGTGGCTTATAGGTGAAGCATCCAACTCTTGATTTCGGCTCAGGTCATGATCTCAGGGTGACGGGATAGAACCCCATGATGGGCTCCATGCTCAGGGCAGTCTGCTTGTCCCTCTCCCTCTACTCTTCTCCCTACTCATTCTCTCTCTCTCAAATAAATAAATAAAATCTTAGAAAAAAAAAACAGAGAGGAGAACAAGAATGGAAAGGTAAAGGCAGACACATAAGACTAACACAAGAAATATGGTGTCTGTTAACAATTTGCTTAAAGAGCCTGCAGAACATATAACCATATGGTAACCAAGGCAGGCAGCAAACCACACAAACGCTAACAGGTAAGTTATGTATGTGGTAGAAACCACATTGTCATTCATGATTCTGACATCATGATCAGTCCTAAATAAAGAGAACTATAGACGATGAATGGACTCTTGTGAAACAGACTCAGCCACCATGAAAACTAGAGCACATATTGAAGAAGGGCACTGCTCTGATCTTAATGTATATTTTATTGTGTGTGTTTCACAGACTCAGAAAATTGTATCTTTTAACCTTTCAGAACTTTTTGAAGGACCAGTTTCTTAGCTACCATTAACTGGGCACTCATTTATTATTACTTACTAGAAGTTTATCCAAGTTATTTTAAGGTCTCTCTTAATTCTACCAATTGCTGAAGGGTTTATACTGAAATAAGCAGTACATGTTTACTGTTATGGGTATAAATCAAAGAGTGTAAGTTTTACCATCGTCAAATTATTCAGGTAGCATTTCCCCTTAGGTCATCCTAATATTATACTGCACGTACTGCTATAGGATCATGGGGACAAATTACAAAACATGGTAACGTGGCAAATATGGCCCTAAGATACACGATCTCTCAGCAAAGCCATATTTCATCATTACTCATACAGGAAAAAATAAGAATCACAGCAAGGAAGCATCTGTTTTCTTAAATTCTACATTAAAATTAAAATTAGTCAACATACCAACTAAGTACATGTGGAGGCATTTGGTTTTGAATTACAAAATTAAGACATGTTTCTTGCAACAATAATTATAAATTTATCTAAAATACAATTAAAATCTCCCTGTTCCAATCCAATTACACCCAATTATTTTCCTTTCTTGTGCAATATACGCTCATATACAGTTACTTGTTTTATTTCAAAAATGTGTACATATGCTGTAATTTGCCTTTTTCAATCTAACCATGTGGAAATTCATATAAATCAATATCTATCTAGCACTCTTGTTTTTTCCATATTTATATTTTATTCCACAGGGCAGATGTACCCTTATTTAACATTTGTTTAGTTAACAAGAAAAACTTCAGACACATCACGACTTGATTCTTGAAATGTGAGTGAATACATATTTTTCAGTAGTTTAAGACTATACCCACTTTCATTACACCATTTACAGTAATACTACTTTTATACTTGTTGTCCAAAGTAAGCAAATAATCTATCAACTGTCAAAAGGCCTAATTTCAATAACTGTCAAACCTTGACATCTCACTAATCTAATAACAATTATACTTCTATATAATTGTTAACAAACCACCTAAAGAGTTCTAATTTCTTGCAGGATGCGGAAATCCAGAAGAGACATCCAGCAATCCGACTTCTGGGAATATATCCCGACATAATGAAAACACTATGTCAAAGAGATATATGCACCGCAATGCTTACAGCAGCATTATTTATAGAACTCAGGACATGGAAACAATCTAAGTGTCCACTGACAGATGGATGAAAAACATTGTGAATAATGGAATATTATTCAGCCATAAAAAGTGAAGAAATCCTGCCATTTGTGACAACCTGGAAATCCCTGATGTCATTAAGCTAAGTGAAATAGGTCAGAGAAAGGCAGGTAATGTATGATCTCACTTATATGTGGAATGTAAAAAACAAAAACACAAAAACTGAAAAAAAATCCCAGTTTTGTGGTTACCAGAGATGGGGGTGAAGGGTAGGGAACTGGTTAAAGGTGATCAAAAGGTACAAAAGTCCAGTTATAAGAAAAATAAGTACGAGAAATATAATGAGCAACATGATCACTACAGTGAACACTGCTGTAGGATATACAGAAAAGTTAAGAGAGTAGATCCTAGGATTTCTCATTACAAGGAAAAAAATCTATTTTTTCTTTTACTTTGTATCTGTATGAGATGATGAATATTAATTCATCTTATTGCAGTAATCATTTCATGATATATATGTCAGTCATTATGCTGCATACCTCAAACTTATACAGTGTTGTGTATCAATTATGTCATAATGAAACTGGAAGAAATGTTATAAATAAAGGCAGAGGAAAAAAGAAATTCATGTAAGAGTTTTACTCTCCCATTAACAACAAAGAAAAGAGTTAATCTAAAACTTAAAACTGTTTTGGTTTCTATCAGAAAACTGAGGTCCTCAGACCACACAGTATATTGAATTCCAAGTAGTAAATCTCCTCTGGGGGAGGACCAGGCACATGAGCTTTTTCACCCATGGACAAATAGAGGAAGAAGATACCCAAAATAAAAACATGTAAAAAGTAAACTGAGGTTTTAATGAACTTTTAGGGGTTATGTGCCAATTAGTTTAAGACAATTTAGATTCTCTGAGATACTAAAAGGAAGTGGACATGGCAGGAAATTAGAGGTGGCACAGATATGCAGGAGACAAGGACATACTCCTGATAGACAAACATGAAACTGGGTCCTTCTCGCATACAAACTGAAACTTGTCCGTCATTGGAGGAATGGCCACAAGAAAATTCCTCCTCCAGCCTGATGCCAAGCAAAGTTGCCCTGTGGTTGAGTAGAAGTAAAAGCAGTTTCACATTGAGGGAGTGGCAGGAAATCCACTTGTTCTCATGACTGTAAGCTGATACAAGGCCAAAGACTGCTGTCAAAGGGGCAGGCATTGGAAACATGCTCTACTCAGTACCTCCAACTAGTACAAGGACCCCATAAATAGGAGAGAAACAAAAATGCAGAAAAACATGACCACTAAGCTTCAACAACATGACTAAGACTGACATTCTATGAGAGAACTGAGAACCTCTGACCCCACCATGAACTTTGTGCTCAGTATCCATCAAAAGTTGTGTGTGTCTAGAGCAGGGGTAAGAGGTACGGGGAGAAACTGGTGCTGTATGATAGTCATACTGGCTCTTTAGAAACCTAAGACCCAATTAAAAAAAAAAAAAACACACTGAGAAAAGACAAGTCACAGAATGAGACAAAATATTTGCAAAATACATTTCTGATAAAGGAATTAAACCCAAAGTATACAAGGAACTCTTAAAGCTCAACAGTAAGGGAAAAAACAACCTAATTAAAAATGGGCAAAACTTCTGAATAGATACATCACCAAAGACAATATACAGATGGTAAATAAGCATACGAAAAGATGCTTAACATCATTTGGCATTTGGGAATTGCAAATTAAAACAATGAGATACCCCATTTGTTTTAGAGTGGCTCAGATCCAATAAATGGGCAATACTAAATTCTGCTGAGTATGCAGAGCAACAGGAATTTTTATTCATTTTTAGTGGGTATGCAAAATGGTACAAGAATTTTGAAAGAGAGTTTGGTGGTCTCTTACAAAGTTTAATATAGTTTTATTATATGACCCAACAATAATGTTTTAGGTATTTACCTAGCTGATTTGAAAAGTTTTATCTATACCAAAACCTGCATGTAAATATTTACAGCATCTTTGTTAATAACTGCCAAACACTGGAAGCAAAAAAGACATCCTTCAATAGGTTAATAGATAACTTTAGTGCATTCATATGATGGAATATTATTCAGTGATAAAAAGAAATGAGCTGTGAAATCATAAAAAGAGATAGTGATACACATTTAAAGTTCACCTACGTGAAAGAAGCCAGTTTGAAAAGGCTACATACTGTAGCAAATTATATGGCAAATGTGGAAAAAGATCAGTGGCTACTGGGAGTTTGGGAGAAGTGAGGAAGGTTGAATACATGAAGCAGAGGCAAAGTTTTAGCGTCAAACCATTCTGTCTGATACTTTAGCATCACATACGTGACACAAATCTATCAAGAGAGCACAAAGAGTAAACTTCAATTTAAACAAATTACCAAAAAAAAAAAAAATCATTTAGAATTCACTGGACCCCAGAAGGGAATGCAGACTGTGGAAACATAAGAAACAAGTTCACTGAAGAATGTGATGGGAGATGTGCTAAGTAACTTTGGAATAAGTGAAGTCCTTAACTTTCACCAAAAGAAACCAGATAAGCAACGTATTCTAGTTGATAAATTCCTGTCACATGGGGGTAGAACTTAATAATTCTGAAACTGCTATATATGGGTACTGGAAATGAACAATTAAGTAAGTGAACAGCAGATGGTGGAAGCCAGGTGTCTCATTGTTGGAGTGTGAATTTACAAATAAGCCAAAGAAGGAAACAGGAGTGATCTAGGTGGTGATGGATTATAGTCAGAGACATTGGTAAAAACTCCCATTTACTTTAATACAGATACAGAGGATTACATCAAGAAATATTTATAGAAATTTATTTACACATGGGTTAGTACACACATTCCCTTGCTCTGTCAGATGAAAGAACTTAAAAGCAAAGACATGCAGGAGCCATGGGCTCACCCAGTTCTTAAATCTTGTTTTCTAAAAAGATTTCTGCAGTAAAAGGGACCTAGCCTCTTTGGTGAAATGTCTAATACTAGGATTTGGGCAAGAAATAGAACAGATGAGCTGGAAATATTTTGTAGTGCCAGAATTACAGACATGCTCAACACATACACATGTACATACACACACAAATGGAGCTACATCAAAGAAACACAGGAATCAATTGAAAGATCCCCCAGTGGCCCATGCTGGAACACTTTGAGAAAGAAAAAAAGAGAATAGTACTGGGTTATAATCTAAAGTATAAAATAAATATCCATGAGTCTATACTGATAAAAATATAACTCCCCACTCCTTAACCATGGGTTGCATATAGTACTTACTTCAAAAGAATACAGTCTGGGAAGGGCGGGTAATTTACAGTGGAAAATGATCCAGACTACATCAATACAGTATTAGGGTCAGTATCAACTTTTATATATCATGTTGACAGTATGTAGCACTGGTATGATGAAAGTGGCATTTTAGTGGAGAGGAAGACCACTCCAAAATTCACAATGCCCGTCTGATCATGAGAGAAGCAGACAAATTCCAATAAAGAGACATCCTACAAAATACCTGACCAGTACTCTTTTAAAACTGCCAATAATATGAAAAACAAATAGAGTCTGAGAAACTCTCACAGCCAAAAGGAGTCTAAAGAGACCTAACAGCTCAATGTAATGTGGTCCTAGATGGGATCCTAGAATAGAAAAAGGACATTAGATAATACCTTTAAAAAGCAAATTCAGTATGGACGTTTATTACTATTAATAATACTGGTTCCTTACTTGTAGCAAATGAATCATTAATGTAAGGTGTAAATCACAGCAGGAAAAGGGATGGACAGTGTATGAAAGTGCTCTGTATGCCTTTCTTCTTCTATAAAACTGTTATTAAAAATAAAGTTTAGGGGAGCCTTGGTGGCTCTGTTGGTTAAGCGGCTGCCTTTGGCTCAGGTCATGATCCTGGGGTCTGGGATCGAGCCCCATGTCCGGCTCCCTGTTCAGTGGAGAGCCTGATTCTCCCCCTCCCTCTGCCTGCCACTCTGCCTACTTGTGCTATCTATCTGTCGAATAATAAATAAATAAAATCTTTTAAAAAATAAAGTTTATTTTGGACCAGATATTAAAGTATAAAAACAAATAAAAACAAAGATAAAAATAAACATTTTTAGCACAAAGAAATGTTTCAATAATTCATCAATAAACCTGTGATATAATAAATATGAAAAGTAGTTTTCTGTGAAAAAATGACAGGACACCAAGTGGAAATTTGTCTTCATACACGGAAAGAGTAAAATGGCAATGGTCAAATGTGGGTACACAAATGTAGATTTTTTCTTACTTTTTGAAAGTAAACTGAATCTCCAAAACACAAATAGTACCACTGCATTGTGGAACTTATAACATGTAATATAGTAAAATGTGTGACCAAAAAAAAAAAGCCAAAAGAATGGCAAGAGAAAATAGAAGTGTTTTAACATTCTTATGCTATATACGAAACAGTATAATATTATTTGAACACAAACTCTGATAACTAAAGATGCATAGTGTAAGCTACAAAGCAATTTTTAGAACTTAAAAAGTAAAAAATTAGTTTAGCCAATCAATGCAGAGACATACTTGCATCATAGAAATACTCAGTTTATCCAAAAAAAGACATGAAAACAGTTTGAAAAAACAAAGACAGATGAGACATAATAGAAAATAAAAATGAAGATGTTACATCTGAAGTCAACCACACAAAAAATTATATTAGGAATAAATAGCCTAAATTTTTCGATTAAAGGAAGAGATGGTCAGATCCTATTAAAAGGCAAAACATCAAAAATAAAGGAGAAATAAGCAAAGCTACTATTACCTTAGAGTCTTCAAAAGTGTTCTCTTGATCTAGTTGACATTTAAAGAACACTGTACCCAACAAGACCAAAATACACTTTCAAGTATACACAAGGAATATTCATCAAGACAAACCATTAATTTTTAATAAATTCATAAAGATAGAAGAATGTGCCCTCTCACAACAATGAAAAAAATTAGAAATAAATACCAGAATATTTCAGAATTTTTCAGTTATCACATAGAAATCAAAAAATGCACCATAAATAACTCATGGGTCATAGAAGGAATCATAAAAGATAGAAAATATTTTAAAGAGAATGAAATAAAAAATCAAAAATTTATAAGATACAGCTAAAGTAGTAGAGGAATGTTTACATTCCTCTATGTTTACATAATCATTGCTTATATTAAAAAGAACTAAGTTCTCAAATCAATGTGTTCCAAACTTCTGCCGGAAGGAGCTAGAAATAGAAATAAATAAAGCTCAAATAAGCATAAAGGAATAATAATGACAAGAGCAGATTTAATGAAATTGGGAACAGAAATAATAATAATTCAATACAGCAAAGAACAACTTTTAAAAAAATCAATAAAAGTCATTAAACTTTAACTGATGAAGAAAACACACACACACAAAGTACCACTATCAAGAATGAGTAGGGGAGTGATGTCAGTTTTATTGTGGCATGAGGCATTCCTTTTTCTCTCCCCTTGATTTACAACTAATTGGATATTCATAACCAGAACTAACTGCTTCTGAACATTTACCAAGACATCCAGGAGTTAAGTGAGCTTGCCTATCCTCAGCCCACTGCAATCTGGAAAAACGGAGCTGAGAGCATACAAAACTGGGCAGATACCCATGGGATATATAGAATTTGTATAGGGGAATCCAGTAGGCCATCAGAGCACAACAGAGAGAAGTTTTCAGACAGGGGAGATGAAGGAACTTACCAAGTCATTCCCCCTCCTCAGAGTACCACACTGCAAGGTATTGAGCTTTCAGTGGCATCTGAGGTGATCACTCTGGCAAAGGACGCAAAAAGCAAAAGGGGTGAGTGACCACCCAGCTGTCTCAGTTGCTCAGGTTGTAGTTGGAGGGACCCATTTTCTTCAGCAGTACCTGGATTTCTGAGGAGGGACAACTCTGACTTGGGAGAGAGAGATGAAAGGAAAAAGGCAGATGAGAATATCAAAGGGCACTGAGGAAATTAGTTTGGTAAGGGATTTTAGCAGAAGGTCCATCACGGACCTCTGGGAGTGCCCACTGGAAGATCCCCCTACAGGGCTGTGGTCACCCCTCAAAGCCCCAGGGGCTCAGTCCACACCTCTTCTATCTGCTACCCGGAGAGCTAGCTCAAGTAGGAGAAAACACAAATTTGAGTTGTAGCACCACCTTCTGGAATACAAAAACAAGATTATTAATAACCAATCTGTTGAATTTTAAGAAACAAAGTAAATATAAATTCTTAGCAAAGGAAGGTGACAGCTGCTTCAAATGTGGGGAAAAAAAAAGCATATGTCATCCAGCACTATAAAATAATCAAGTAAATATGGTGTCACAAAAGAAAATGCTAATTCTCCAGCAACTGAAGTCAAAGGCACAAAATACGGCAATCTAACTGATAAAGAATTCAAAATAGCTCTTATGAAGAAATTCAATAAACTGTAAGAAAACTCAGAAAAGCAATTCAATGAACATAGGAATAAAATTAATGAACTCAAGGAGTTCTTTGTCAAAGAAATTGAAATTAGAAACAGAACCAAACAGAAATTCTAGAGCTTAAGAAATAAATGAATGAAATGAAGAATGTAACAAAATGTTAGCAGGACAAACCTGATGGGTAAAGAATAAGGGACTTGGAGACTAGAAAAATAGGAAAACTCAGTTAAAAGAGAATAGAGAACTGCAATTTTTTAAAAAGTGAAAAAACCCTACAAGAGCTATCAGATTTTATCAGAAGCAAATAGAAGAATAATTGGTGTAACAGAAGAAGAAGAGAGAAAGGAGCAGGGAGTTTATTTAAATAATAGCAGAATTTCCCCCAAGTTTGCTTGGGGAAGCAGTTGAACATACAAGTCCACATAGGGCTAATAGAATACCTTATTACCTCAAAGCGAAACAAAAACTTTCTCTAAGACACATTATAATGAAACTTAAAAATCAATGATAAAAAATTCTTAACACAGAAAGTAGGGCAAAAAATAACGTACAAAGGAATGCCCAGCAGCCCATATGTAGAAACTCTACAGGCCAGGAGAGAGTGGAAGGGCATATCCAAAATGTTTAAAGATAAAAATTGCCAACCAAGAATAATTTATCTGGCAAAGGTATCCTTCAGATAGGAAAGCAAAATAAAGGCTCTCTCAAACAAAAATTGAGGGAGTTCACCACCACGAGACTTGCCTTGCAAGAAATGCTTAAAAGAGTTCTTCAAGCAGAAATTAAAAAAAAAAAAAAAAGGTAATCAATGACATGAAAAACATGTGAAAGTATACAACACTATGGTAAAGGTGAAAAAAAGAATTATAAAACCATAACTATATTATAATGGTGTGTTAACCAATTGACTACAGTATAAAGGTTAAGGGAAAAGAACATTAAAAACAACCGTAACAAAAAAAAAATCACTATAACTACCAATTTGTTAATGGAATTCACAGTATAAAAACTGGTCAGTTGTGATATCACAAATATAAAAGGAGTGGAGTAAAAGGGTGGAGCATTTACAGGCAAAGGTAAGTTGCATCAACATAAAATAGACTATTTTATCTATAAGAGGTTTTATGTAAGCCTCATAGTAACCATAAGCAAAAATTGTAAAAATCTAGAGTAGAATCAGGAAATAAACAAAAAAAATACTGACAGATTTGAAGGGAGAAATAGACAGTAATAATAGTAGATGACTTAAATACCCCACTATCAGCAATGATAGACCAGTGAGACATAAATCAATTTTCATGTTGGCATTAAACCATACTCTAAACCAAATGGACTTAATCTAGAACATTCCATCCAATAACAGTAGAGTCCACATTCTTCTTAAATCTTCATGGAATATTCTCCAGGAAAGATCATATGATACAACACAAAAAAATATTAGATAATTTTAAAAAACTGAAATCATACAACTATCTTTTCTGACCAAATGGTATTAAGCTAGAAACTGAGAAGAAAAAGCCGGAAAATCTACAAATATGTGTAGATGTGTAAACTAAATAAGACACTCCTGAACAATCAGTTGGTGAAAAAAAAAAAAATCAAAAGGGAAAACTTAAAAACAGTACAAAACAAATGAAAAAAAATACACATATCAAAGCTTAGGGGATGGAGCAATAGCAATTCTGAGAAGAAAGTTTATAGCAATATATACATGTATTAGGAAATTTAAAAGGTCCCAAGTAAACAACTTAAGGAACATCTCAAGGAACTAGAAAAATAAGGATAAATTAACCCAAACGTAGCAAAAAGAAGAAAATGATAAAGATCAGAGCAAAAAAAAATAAGTCTAGGAAAGCAACAAAATAAAACTACAAGCTGTATTTTCAAAAAGATAAAGTAAATTAGCTACATTAGATAGGAAAAAAAGGATCAAAATAAGATATTGAAAAGTAAACTTTATAACTGATACCACAGAAATACATAGGAGAAGAAAGTACTATGAACAATTAAGTGGTAATTAGATAACCCGGGAGAAATAGATAAATTTCTAGAGACACACAGCCTACGAAGACTGAATCAGAAAGAAATGAAAAATCTGAATAGACCAAGAGTGAATAAAGAGATGAATCAAAAGTAAAAAATCTCACACCGTAAGAAAACACAGAACTAGATAGCTTCACTGGTGAAATCTAACAAACACTCAAAGAAGAATTAATTCCAATTCTTCCTAAACTGTTTCAAAATGGGGCGCCTGGGTGTCTCAGTCAGTGAAGCATCTGACTCTTGGTTTCAGCTCAGGTCATGATCTCAGGGTCGTGAGATTGAGCCCCTTGTCAGACTCCACGCTCAGACGGGAGTCTATCTGAAGATTCTCTTCTTGTCCCTCCTACTCAGGCTCTCTTGCTCCAAAACAAAATCTTTAAAAAAAAATGGGGGGGAGGAGGGGAGGGCACCTGGGTGGCCCAGTTGGTTGAGCATCTAACTCTTGACTTTAGCACAGCTCATGATCTCAGAGTTGTGAGACCATGTCCTGAGTCCGACTCCAAGCTCAGTGCAGAGTCTGCTTGGGATTCTCTCCTTCCCTCTCCTTCTGCCCTCACCTCCACTCACACTGTCTGTCTCTCTCTCACTAAAATAAATAAATCTTAAAAGAAAAAAAAAAACTTCTTCAAAAAAAATTGAATAGGGGTGAATATTTCCCAACTCCTTCTTTGAGGTAAGCATTACTCTGATACCAAGGCCAAGTAAAAACACTAAAAAGAAAACTGTACCAATATCCCTGATAAACAGAGATGTAACAATTCTCAACAAAATACTAGCAAACCAAATTTAAGAACATAATTAAAAGATTATAGACCATGACAAATAGGATTCATCCTTGGGTTGCAAGGATGTATGTAAATCATATGTAAATCAATAAATGTAATACATCACATTAACAGAACACAAGGTAAAACTCACATGATCACCTCAGTAGATGCAGAAAAAGCTTTTATAAGATTCAGTATCCTTGATAAAAACTCTCAACAAATTAGGCATATAAAGAACATATTTCAACATAATAAAGACCTTGTAAGACAAAACCACAGCTAACATTATACTTAACAGAGAAAAAGGGAAAGCTTTTTCTATAAGATCAAGAACAAGACAAGAATGCTCACTCAATATTCTTATTCACTATAGTACTGGAAGTCCTAGCTAAAGCAATGAGGCAAAACAAAGAAATAAAAAGCATACAAATGAGAGGAATAAGTAAAATTGTATTTGCAGATGGTATGACTTGGTATACATTTACTGTATATAGTAAACCCCAAATACTTAACAAAAAACTGCTGACACTAATAAACAGTTTCAGGATATAAAATCAACATACAGAAATCAGTTGCATTTCTCTACACTAATAATCAAACATCTGAAAAAGAAACAAAACTATCCCATTCACAGTAGCATCAATAAAATACTTAGGTGTAAGTTTAATGAAGGAAGTGAAAACTAAAAGACTTTGCTGAAAAAATTTGAAAAGACACAAACAAACGGAAAGACACTCCATATTCATGGATAAGAAAAATTAATAACTTTAAAATGTCCGTAACACTCAAAGCCACATGTAGATTACATGCAATCCCCATCAAAACAACAACATTCTTCAAAGAAGTAGAAAAAAATGATCTTCAAATTAGTATAGAAGCAAAAAAGTCCCCAAACACATCTGGAGGTAGGATACTTCTTGATTTCTTACTACAAATCTTTAGTAATAAAAATAGTATGGCACTGGCATAAAAATAATCACAGAGCCAAGAGAACAGAACAGAGCGCCCAAAATTAAACCCCTGCATGTATGGTCAACTAGTATTTGACAAAGGAGCACAGAGCACTGTATGGGGAGAGACAGTCTCTTCAACAAGTAGTGTTGGCGAAAACTGGATAAGTTCCTCAACAAAAATTAACTCAAAATGGATCAAGAACTTAAACATGAAACTCAATACCACAAAACTCCTAGAAGAAATCTTAGAGAAGTTCCTCAACATTGGTCTTGCCAATGAGTTTCTGGATATGAAACTAAAAACACAACAAAAGCAAGTATGAACAAATGGGATTACATCAAACTTAAAAATTTCTGCACAGCTAAAGAAACAAAAGGGCAACCCTACAAAATGGGAGAAAGTTTTCAAACACCATATACCAGACAAGAGGTTAATATCCACAATACAGAGAATTCATAACTCAGTAACAAAAACAATTATTTAAAAAAGTCATCTGATTAAAAAATGGCCAGAGGAACTAAATACACATTTTGCCGACAAAAGACACCCAAATAGCCAACAGAAATCTGAAAAAAATGCTCAACAAAATAATGGCCTTTGGTTTTTTGTTTTGTTTTATTTTTCCCATAGCTCATCAAAGTGGGAGGATATTCAACTAACATCTGGATCAAGGAGACAATTTGAATTATAGTACCATATATTTCATTCAGAAATACACCATATTATGATTCTTTGCCAAATGCAGTCAGAAAATTCTTATGCTTTCCATCACTTTCCTGTTTGGGCAAATATCTTCTCTATTTCTTATACTTTCTGGGCATTAATGAAGTTAACAATCATTTCCTGGTTTTCTAAAAACCTTTGTGGGGGCAAGGAGTCTTTTGGGGGGAAAGCAATAGCTTTCAGTCCAAAATTGTTCTTCTCCAGAGACTTTTGGACCCCACTGGCAACGGAAATCAATCTCTTTGCACTTGGAATGGCATTTATGGGGATATTTTTCCTTATCTTCCTACCTATTTCTGCCAATCCTTCACATTATTACCAAAGAGATCATTACAGAATTTTTAAAATTCTTATTTTTAATAAATGTCATTTTTTTTTAAGATTTTATTTATTTGAAAGAGACAGCGAGAACAGGAACACAAGCAGGGGGAGTGGCAGAGGGAGAAGCAGGCCTCCCACTGAGCAGGGAGCCCGATGTGGCGCTCGATCCCAGGACCCTGGGATCATGACCTGAGCCGAAGGCAGACGCTGAATTGGCTGAGCCACCCAGGCGCCCCAAAATTCATTATTTTTAGTAATGAGGCCTCAATACTTTACTACTATGGATGAAAAAGAGATTCCTTGTGTAGAATCCTCCGATCTTACTAAACTGACTGAGGGTTTTAAGTGGGTCTACAAACATACTCTACTTATTCTATCCAGTTTTCTCTATTCCTCATTATTCTTCAGATTTTAGTTTTCCTTACCAATTTTAAAAGAGAAAGTAATCAGTGATTCATAAATGCATTTCTTCTTTTTCATTTTTATTGAACATATTTGACATATAACATTGTGTAAGTTTAAGGTATAGCACATGTTGTTTTGATAATGTATTTATTATAATGATTGTGGTTGTAGCAATATTTAGCACCTCTACCATCTTGTATAATTATAATACAATATTGTTGTCTATATACACTATAACATGCAGACCTCTATGGCTTATTTACTACTTGTTCCAAGTTTGTACCATTAAACTTCAACTTTATTACCCCCCCCCCATCCCCTGGGAATCACCATTTTACTGTTTTACAAGTTTATCCTTTTTAGATTCCAAACGTGAGATCATCCAGTACCTGCCTTTCTGGGTCTGACTTATTTCACTTAGCATAAATCCCTCAAGTCTCATGCTTGTTCTCGTAAATGGCAGGATATCATCCCTTCTTGTGGCTGAATAATATTCTAATGTATACATGCCACATGTTTTTATTCATTTATCCATTGATGGGCATTTTGACAGTTCTCCTACTTTGGTTATTGTAAATAATACTGCAAGAAGTATGGAAGTCTGTCATTCTGAAAGTCTATTTTTATTTCCTTATACCTGTAAGTGGAAATTGAGGGACCACGTAGTCATTTTTTTGAAGCTCCTCAAATTTATTGAGGAACTTCCATATCATTTTCCATAGTGCTTGGACCAATTTACACCTCATTGTCCTTTTCATTTGCATTTCCCTCATGATTACTGATGTTAAACATCTTTTCACTTTTAAAACGGTAACACAAGTGAATGGAGAAGGCACTATCATTTTTTATGAAGGTATCATCCTTACTTGAATCTTTTCTAAGTACATCTAAAGCCATCATGGCTTCTTTACCCCCTGTCCACCCTTCCTGAAAAACCTTCAAAGTATCTCCATTCTCAATATTTAACCATTACACTTTCTCATATGGTTAATACGTATTTTACATTCTCAATATTGTAAGTCACTAGAAAGAAGGGAATAAATTTTACTTCTGTATTTATCATAGTATTCAGAATTCTGCTGAAGGGGTTGGAGCGCCTGGCTGCCTCAGTTGGTTGAGCATCCAACTCTTGATTTTGGCTCAGGTCATCATCTCAAGGTCATAAGATCAAACCCTGCCTCAGAATTGGTGCTCACTGTGGAGTCTGCTTCAGGTTCTCTCTCTTCCTCTCCCCCTACCTTCCCCCAGCTTGCACACAGGCACTTTCTCTCTCTCTCTCTCTCTCTTTCTCCCCCTCTAAATTAAGAAATCTTTAAAAAAAATTGAATGAACTAGAGTAGAGGAAGGGTGTATATTCCAAGTTCCAACTACTAACAGGAGTTCCAACTACTGCTTATTGGAGTTCCAACTACTGGAGTTCCAAATATTATTTTCCTAGTTAACTTTTACATCAATCCCATGAGGTAGGTACTACTGACTCCAAATGACAGATGTGGAATCTAATTTTTGTAGTGGCTGCATGACTTTTCAAAGATGACTTAGTCAGTGGGAGGAATGGAAATGAAATTCACTTTAGTTTGTGCCAAAGTCTGATTTTTCCATTACACAAAACTACATCTAGGCCTTTATTATACAAGTAGCATACACAAACAAGTACTAATTATTTGTTCTATGAGTATATTTTTCTAACTACCCCTTGATTTTACTTTCATTAAAGCAAAGTAATATGTATCATGCCAATTTTATATTCTGTGTCTTATGGGTAATCAGTATGGCTTCTGGCCGTAGCAAATCAAAGTCAGGTCATAATGCACTATGAAACATCAAAATGAGGTTTTCATGTTAAAATTTGGTTACACACAACTGAATAATGTTAATCCTATGCATGACAGGACTTCAGATGCAGGATGGTGCAGGATGACATGAGCTATGTAACTGACAAGTATTCATGATTTGTATTACCCCTCAGTCAATGTAAAAATTATAAATACTAGTCAAGATAGAAACTAAAAGCTAAAAACTGACTTTGAAATTTTCTCCAATTAGTCATGGCAGATGTGTTCCTTCCACAGCTGTAATTTTTCATGTAAGGAATCAATTCAGAAATCTATTTCAAATCTGTGTTGTAGTTTGTAGAGTTCAATTATACGAAATCAAGCATACTCTAGTAAAAAAGCCAGGTGAGTTTCAAAGGACAGGCAGCAAACTATTCTAATAAACATGCAGTGTTTTATCATTTTTTAAGTAATAAATTTGATTATATAAAATGTTTTAGCCCCAAAAACATGTAAAGTCATAAGACTTCTTAAAGTAATAAAGTATTAGGACTTAAAGTTATTTGCTAAAGATATTGAGAAAAAAACCCTAAAATTATGAGGTTTTAATGAAAGCTAACATCTTATCACAAAATCATACTATGTATCTTTATTCCACATTACAGGGAAAGAACTCAGAAAAGGATATGGAACTAGGAAAGGTTTATTTAAAAAATTATTTAATAGTTTCAAATGGGCAACTAAATACGGTTGCTTTAAAAAAAAAAATTCAAAGTCCATGAAAGATGCTTGAAAAGATTTTAAAGTGTTTTTCTTCCAACTTCATTGGGGCCAAAACAAGGCTTTACACATGTTAAGAACTAAGATTCAGTGAGATTTAGGGGAACATCCAGAAAGTTTTATTGATCACTTGTATGCATTTTCATACATGGCAAGACTTTAAATTCTTCTAATCCAAAGTGTTACTGGATAAGCTCACCTCTTAAGCTTAAGATAAATTTTACAACAGATGGGGAAGACCTGTTCTTTGTCACCTACAAAACATTGCTGAGCAAAAGTCAAGAATGCAAGAAATTCAGTTATACCTTGTTCCTAGGTCAGAGGACTCAACAGTATTAACACGACATGTCAATTTTCCCCCAAACTATTTTAGAGTCAATGCATGGCCAGTCAAAATCCAAGCAGACTTTTTAGTAGAAACTGATAAGCTGATTCTAAGTTTTACGTAGAAATGTGAAGGACCCATACATTTTAAAATATTGATAAAGAACAAAGTTGGTGGATTTACACTACCTGACTGTAAGAATTATTTTAAAGCAACTATGCAGTATGGTATTGGCAGCAAGACAAATAAACAGAAAATAGAGTCCAACAATGAAAGGACACATCTAGAATCAATTGGTTTCCAAAAAATTACAAAAGCAATTTAATGAGCAAGTATTTTCAAAAAAATGTTCTGGAATCATTTGATATGTATAGGAACAAAAGTTCCCTGACACTATCTCCCAACATATAAAATAAACTCAAAAATCAATCATAGTCTTAATATAAAAGCTGGGAACATTACACTATTTCTTGAACAATACATAGGTGTAATTTTTTCAGGCTATGGATCGGTAAATATTTCCTGGATAAAACTGAAAAAGCATTATTTGTTAAAATATAAATGTATTCCAGCAACATTAACAGTATCTGCTCTTTGAAAACCACTTAACAAAAACCAAGTCCAGAATGAGAAAACACATCTGAAGAAGTATTTGTAATGCAGAATATATATATATATATATAAACTTTCCAAGAACAGTAAGAACACAAACGAATAAAAAATATACAAAATATTTGAAAACTTACTTTACGAAAATAGATATGCTAATAAAAAGTAACTCCAAGAAAAGTTGTTCATAATTATTAGTGAAATGCAAATTGAATCACAGTGAGGTACCAGCACACACCTTTTAGAATGTGTGTAATTAGGAAGGCAATGTACAATGAAAAGAATGTGTAACAAATTAAACACTCAAACACTATTACTGGGGAATGTAAAATGCTACAACCACTTTTAGAAATAGTTTGGATTTTTTTTTAAAGTTAAACATTCATATAACCCAGCCATTCCACTCCTAGCAATATGGTTAAAAGATAAATCAAAATGTGTGTCCCTACAAAGACTTGTACACAAACGTTAATCACATTCTTAGTTGTAATAGCCCCAAGCTGGAAACAACCCAAATGTCCATCAACAAGTGAACCATAAATGAATGTCCAGAAAAGGGTCTATGACTCAGTAATAAATAGAATGAACTAATGATACATGCAGCAACATGGGTAACTTGAATAATGCTGAATGAAAAGGCAGACAGAAGAGGGTACATACTGTAGGATCACACATAGAAAATTATGGAAAATACAAACTAATCTAAAATGACAGAAACGCTGATCCCTGAGTGTCTTTAGCAAGTTCAGTGGTTTGGGGGGTTAAAAAGAAGCACAAGTAAACTTTGTAGTAACAGATATGGTCATTATCTTGGTAACAGTGATGGATTCCTGAGTACATATAAATGTGTGTGTGTGTGTGTGTGTGTGTGTGTGTGTGTGTGTGTGTGTGTGTGTGTGCGCGCGCGCGCGCACACAAGAGAGAGAGAGAGAGAGAGAGAGAGAGAGAGAGAGAGAGAGAGAGAGAACACCAAATTATATATTTTAAATATATGTAGTTCATCATATGCCATCTATACCTCAATAAAGTTCAAAAATCAGTCATGAAAGCAAAAGGCAGACTGTTGCACTTGCTTCTATATGGTCACTGCAAACAAAAAGGCCAGAAGATGTAAAACTGCCTATCAGCTGACTTCTCCCGCTACTAAATAAAAATATCCCTTCCATGTAGTTTCCCATTTCTGTGGCTCATCTGGTATCAAAGCTTATGTGAAAACAGATACGGTGAATTCCAGATTGTGGAGTAAATCCTTATATAGTAATGACAAGGAGGTATAGGTAGAAATTTTAACTATGGCAAAACCTAGTTTCCAGTTTTTTCTCTTAAGGTAACCTAGTGAACTACTTAAATATTTGTACATATTATCCTATTCTTTTCAGGAAATTTTAAAAGATGAGCTTTTTTTTTTTTAAGTACATGAAGTACTTATTCACATTGTATTTTTTCACTTCTACAACCATAGAAGTCTATTAGTCAAGAGACACATGTGGAAGCTTCCTTGTAACAATAAAATCTCCCTAAAGCAATAGAGTTTAGAAATAAGGACAGTGACAGAAAGCTCATTCTTCTATTTTCCACTGGGTCAATTCCTTGTCTAATCAAGTCAGTTATCCCTTGAAGAAAAGCAAGATAAGTATCAACATTGCACAGCATTATAGAAGATAAAACAAATAGGAAAACATTTAACTGCCGGATTACTCTGTCCTGACCTTTCCACAACAGGGCACATGCAGGGAAAGACAACATTTATAAGGCACCATATGGTAAGTTGAAGCTGATTATGGCTAGAAGGACTTCTATCAATTTCAGCCTCTACAGACTCTAAGACTGTGTCAAGGGCTACTGGAATCAGAATCTCAAACATAACCATCACACATTGGTAGCACAACTATTATAGGTGTTCACACTGGGAAGCTCTGGGCTGGAGTAAGTTTAAGCTCATACACCACATGGAAAATTGGTATAAAAAGGAATACTGAATTTGCACTCCTCTGTGTTAGGCTAAGTATGATTTGATTTCTCTAGGTTTCCCCAACAGCTGCAATCCCAATACTATTTCTTCCAACAAAACACGGATTTATGAAGAATTATATTCCTGAAAAGTCATGATGTAAAGTTTTAATTTTTACTTTTTCCTATTTATATATAGGAATAATATATAATATTAATATATAATACAATATATAATTATACACATATTTTCAGAGACTTGTAGATTTTGTGAATAAGGTCAAAACCCCTAATACTTTAGTGAAATTACTACAACAGCCACTTTGTCTTTTTTTTAATATAAAAGACCTACCATCATTGTATATTTTTGTTAAAGTTGTAAGTCAATTAAATACAGCACATAATTAAACTATGAAATCATATGTAATATTTATATGCCTCTAATTCCTCTTATTTTTGGTATTAGAAAGTCAATAGGTCATTTGCTTTGGGAAGTAAAGAGTAAAGGTTACCAAAGTCATCCTTTGCCTGGGGGGAAAAATAAAAAAGAAAATACTAAATAACAGTTCAAGATTTAAGATATTAGTGACCCCAGATAAACAAATAATCCCCTTTCCTGTTCCAGTTTACTGCCCAGAGAGATCATTGTCATAGAATAAGAAGAAACCATAGTACAGAGAAAAGGCAGAACCCAGTCACCTCCCCCATTTGAGCAAATGGATCTGGAAGTCAGAGAAGCCAAGGCAGCTACAATTATTGGGTAGCCTACCAAAAAGGGGAGAGTTGCCAAGAAAGAGTATTCTAGAATTCTACAGAGAATCATCACACACACACATGTGAGGAAATTACCTGACACACAGGAAAGAACTACCTGAAAGTATTAAAGAAAGATCCTACTCAGTGCGGGGAAAACCTCTTAATTCAAGAGGCACACATATAGGATTCAGTAGAGTTTTGCCTCAGAACAGGGTAAATTTTTACCTAAATAAACCACTGTCCTATGCCCACCTAACAAAATTTAGAATAGAGACCCCAAAGAGTCAAAGGCTTTTAAGTAACTTAAGCCCATCTCCTAACAGAGCACCAAAACATTGATAGGAAAACAAAAGTATCCAGCACCAAGAAGATAAAATCCACACCAGCATCCTATTACAAAATCCCTAGGGAGACAAAGAAACAGCAAACTATGATCCATGAATGGGGGAAAAAAAAAATCAAGCAAGTAGAATCAGCTAAGTTTAAACTGAACTTCATCAAAATTAACAACTCCTGCTCTTCAAACCACACTTCTGCAAGAATGAAAAACAACATACAGACTGTAAAAAACATTTCCAAGTTCTGTATCAGATAAAGAATTTCTATATAGACTGTTTAAGAATTCAGAATACTGGGCCAAATATTTAAACACTTAATACACCAAAGTAGATACAGAATCACACATGTTAAAGTGATGAATATTTTAAAAGCTTCATCATACCAAGCTTAGTGAGATTCTGAAGAAAATGCAACTCTCAAACACTGTGGAATGTATAATGAGAAAAGCACTTTGTAAAATATTTTGGCAGCTTCTTCAAAGGTGAAACATACACATGATACACAATCCGGCAATTTCACTTCAAGGTATTTACTCCTGAAAAATGAAAGCATCTGCTCACACAAAAACTTGTTCATAACTGTTGATACCATTTCTACTTAAAACTGCCAAAACCTAGAAATAATCCAAATATTCAATAAAATGGGGAAATGCTGATATATTCTTACAATGAACTGCTTATCCAGAAAAGAGGAGTTTGTTACTGAGTACAAAACAATGTGGGTGAATCTCAAAACTATTTTATGGGAAAGTAGAAAAACCAAAAACACTGTGCAAACTCTAGAATTCCCTTTACATACAATTCTAGAAATTCTAACTAATCTTGTGCCACAACACAGATCAACAGCTGTCTGGAGACAGAGAGGTGCAGAGATGGAATAGAGGAAGTGACGACAAATAGGCACAGGACAATTTTTGGTGTGTGATAATTCACTATTTTGATTGTCCTGAGGGTTTCCCAGATATGTACATAGAATAAAACTTAAATCGTACACCTTATAGGCACGATGTTACACATATCAAATTCCAATAGTTCTTAGAAGCACTTAGAACACCTAAGAAAAACCTACTTCAGAATTTTGAATATTATTTTAGGAATTTCAGTACAACAAAAATCTTAGCGTCTTCCATACCTTCGTCTATTTCTTACCAGAATGAAGTGATGTATTTGGTTGACAAACTCCAGAGAAGAAAATGCAACACCTGCACGAGCCCCTTCTTGGTTGCCTTTTCTCAGATCTGCTTCCCCCAGAGTATTCATTCTGGTTTTCCCTCTGCCGAGCACAGCAAGACACCTGGACTGTTTAAAAAACAAACAAAAAACACTTGTATTTAAAATACAGGAATAACCTATATTATCTGTCATAAAATCAGCCTTCAGTAGTTTAGCAAGTATTTGTGAAATCTTACCACGTACCAAGCGCTGACCCACGCTCCATGGATAACAGAATCACCAAGAAATTCTTGGTTTCCGGTCCTCATGAATCTGACACTCTAGGGCCAGTGGAGTAGATTTAATTATTGGATCAAGTACTTCACTGCCCCTTGTTTCCATATCCTTTGCCCCTTTTCCTTCGCTGATAAAAACAAAGACTAGAACTAGGAATCTTGCACGCTGTTGCTTCTTAGTTCCTCTCACTGAAATCCTCCATTTGTCCTCTGGCATTAATGGTTGCCTGTGATTGGACAGTTGTTCTTAGACTTCAATGAGAAACCAGTTCACCTGAAGGGCTTGTTGAACACAATTGGTGACACCCATTCCTAGTGTTTGTGATTACTTGACCCCGGGGGGAGCACAAGAATTTGCATTTCTAACAAGCTCCCTTGTAAAACTAATTCTGCTAATCATTAAACCACACCTTGAGAACCACTGTGTCAGAAGGAGCCCTACAGGTGCTAATGAGAATTTAAGGAGAGGCTGACTCATGGGGGAAATATTTAGACTCCTTTAGAACTGGTCTTATGTTGACTAGAAATGGTGAGAGTGGGCATCTTTGTTTTATTCCTGATCCTGGAGTTTTCGGTTTTTCACTTTTGAGTATGATGTTAGCTGTGGGCTTGTCGTATATGGCATTTGTTATGTTAAGCTACTTCCTATTTCTAGGTTTTTTTTTTCTTAATAGACATGTAATTAACATATAACATTATATTAGTTTTAGGTGTATAACATAATAATTCCATAATTGTATATATTGCAAAATGAGCACCACGGTAAGCCTGGTTAACAACCATCAACACACACAGTTCCATTATTTTTTCATGTGATGAGAAATTTTAACATTTTCTCTCTTAGCAACTTTCAAATACACAATACAGTATTATCAACTACAGTCACCATGCCTACAACTTAATTTATTTTATAATTGAGAGTTTATACCTTTAGAACCCCTTTACCCATTTTGCCCATCCCTTACCCCCCATCTCTGGCAACCACCAATCCGTTCTCTGTATATATTAATTCATTTTTTTTGTTTTGTTTTAGATTCCACATGTAAGATCCTATGGTATTTGTCTTTGTCTGACTTACCCAGCATAATGCCCTCAAGGTCATCCATGTTATTGTTCAAGGCATGATCTCCTTCTTTTTTATGGTTGGATAATGTTCCATTTTGGTTATACATATCCATTCATCCACTGAGACCCTTAGGTTGCTTCCACATCTTGGCTATTATAAATAATGCTGTACTGAACATGGTGGTGCACATATTCTTTTGAGTTACTGTTCTTATTTTCTCCAGATAAATACCCAGTGTTGGAATTGCTGAGTTATATGGTAGTTGTATACTTAAATTTTTGAGGAAACTCCATACTGTTTTCCCTAGCAGTGTACCAATGTACATACCCACCAACAGAGAACAAGGATTGCACATCCTCCACATGCTTGCCAATACTTATTTCTTTTTAATAATAGCCATTTCAACAGGTGTGAGGTGATATCTCACTGTGGTTTTGATTTGCATTTCCCTGACAATTGGTGATGATGACCATCTTTACATGTACCTGTTGGCATCTGTATGTCTTCTTTGGAAAAATGTCTATTCGGTTCCTTTGCCCATTTTTAAATAAGATTATTGATATGTCTGTTTTGCAATGGAATTGTATGAGTTCTTTATATATTTTGAATGCTAACCTCTTATCAGATATAATTCTACCAAAAATCTCTTCAGGAAAATCTAGATTTTTTACTATCAAGTGCCTCAAAATACTTTCAGCCTCTACCCATTACCTAATTTAAAGCTACTTCCACATTTTTTGGTTATTTCTGACAGCATCATCCCAACTTTCCAGTTACCAAAATCTGTATTAATTTCACAAGGCTACCATAAGAAAGTACCCCTCAGGGCACCTGAGTGGCTCAGCGAGTTAAGCGTCTGCCTTCAGCTCAGGTCATGATCCCAGCCAGAGTCCTGGGATGGAGTCTCCCACTGGGCTCCTTGCTCTGCAGGGAGTCTGCTTCTCCTTCTACCCCTCCCCCACTGCTTGTGCACTCTCGCTCGCTCTCTATCATGTGCTCTCTCTCTCAAAAAAATAAATAAAATCATAAAAAAAGAAAAATTAAAAAAAGAAAAAGAAAATACCACACAGTGGGTGGCTTAAAACAACAGAAATCGATTCTCTTGCACTCCTGGAGGCTAGCAGTTCAAAGTCATGTTATCGGCATAGCCATGCTCCTTCTGAAATTCTTCCTTTCCTCTTCCCAGCTTCTGGTGGGGGCCACAATCCTTACTGTTTCTCAGTATGCTGCTGTTTCTCTACAATCTCTTCCTCTGTCAGCCCTTGACATTTTCCCCCGTGTGTCTCTGTACCCAAATTCCTCCCTACTTACTCGGATACCAATCATACTGAGTTAGGGCCCATTCTAATGACTTCATATTAACTTGACTGTATCTGCAAGTACCCTATTTACCCATAAAGCCACGTTTGCAGGGACCAGAGGTTATGACTTCTACATATCTTTGGGAGGGGGACACAATTCAACCCATAACAGAGACCAAGCCAGCTTACTCAGTAAGATCTGAGATCAATTTTGTGATCAAGTCTGTTCTTTCTTTTTTCTTTTTTTCTCCCCTACTATGGGTCCTATAATTTAGGAGTCTTTTTCCTTTCTTAGAGACACAATTCTCTTTTTTTTTTTTCCCTTGGGTTTTTTAAATATCCCTTTCTTTCAGCAAGAAAGAATTAGCAAACTGGCTTTCTTCCCAGGATTTATATTTATACATTGATTAGTCATTACCAATTTTTTTTTCTGGATAGTTCAGTGCAACACTCCAATGAATGATAATTCATAAGAGGGAAAAGGGAAGGCCCTTTTGCACAATTTGGGTGATCTGAATAATTTGTGGGAGACTCTAAGAGATGTAGGGATCAGTTTGGGATGTGTTGCTCTTTCTGAGTTGACATTAGGGAAAGTGGGAACAAACTGGGGATTGAGTACCATTATGTGGTGAGGGTAGCTTAGCAATAGATACCCTCAGTCATAGATGGGTATTGAAATATAGGTCTAGGATCTTCACTGATAACAAAACAGTCATCAGTCAAAGAGGGGGATGTTTTAGCATTCTTCAGCTGCAACACAACTTGCCTTTGAGGAAAACGATGTTTCCTATTAACTTTGTAGCTGGCTTTATCTGCGTGTGTCCTCCCAGACTGATTAATTGCAGGGTTGCTCTTCTCTCTTTTAGTCCAACTTGCTCTTTCTCTCCTTCAGTCTGGAGAGTTCTTAACTCTCTCATCACTAAAATTCCACATGGTGTGGACTGTTGCCAAATATCCTTACTTCATGTTGTCTGATGATCTCTGTAGATGTCAGTTTCTTCATAAATCATGTTCCTTTAAGGCTGTTTTTTACAAAGGAATGTTTGCTTTTGTTTTCTTATCCTCTACTACCTTTTGCCGCTATTGGTTTTGGTTGGTTTGGGGAAGAGAGTTAAGAAATACCATGCTCCTCCATACTTTACTCAAGTGAAGAAATTATTTTTATTTTAAGTCAGAATAAGTATGTGAAGTAGAATCCTAGTATTTATTCAACACAGAATGAGTTTGATAGGGATGCAACTATGAAATGATAATATGATCAGTTAGCAACTACAGTGAAAAAATAAACTGCAGAATGGAAAACCTAGGTATTTTGTTGATGGGTATATATAATTTCTGATTAACACATAAGATTATGTTTCACTACAAACAACACCTTTTTGGAAAACAATCACCTACTCAGTTAATTTTATACAGGTTATTTTCCCACAAGTAGGAAAATTAGTATTATTCCATATATTGCCCTAAGAAGATCCCCTCATTCAAAATTGGAATTTTAAACAAAAATGAATATCAAAATTTATCAGTCAGAGAGGAATGGCAAGGAGATGGATATAGATCATTTTAGGATTTTGGTGGTACATTAAAATATGGAAATTGACTTTATGAAGCACATTTTAAGGACACAGCAGCATAATCCTTTAATAATAATCCTGAAACAACAACACTTTGTTTTTAAAGGTCTTTAAAACTAAGTGGAAATATTGAATGTTTGGAAAAAATTAAGTAATTTTAATGGGGGTACAAAAAAATCCACACACCTCTGAAACTATAATAAAACTGGTAATTATCATATGATCTCACTGATATGAGGAATTTGAGAAACAGGACAGAGGATCATAGGGGAAGGGATGAAAAAAATGAAACAAGATGAAACCAGAGAGGGAGGCAAACCATAAAAGACTCAATCTCAGGAAACAAACTGAGGGTTCCTGGCGTGGGGGGGGTGGGAGGGATGGGGTGGCTGGGTGATGGACATTGGGGACGGTATGTGCTATGGTGAGCGCTGTGAATTGTGTTAAGACTGTTGAATCACAGACCTGTACTTCTGAAACAAATAAAGCATTATATGTTAAAAAAAAAAAAAGAAGATAGAGGAAGGGAAAAATGAAGGGGGGCAAATCGGAGGGGGAGACCAACCATGAGAGACTATGGACTCTGAAAAACAAACTGAGGGTTTTAGAGGGGAGGGGGTTGCCCTGGTGATGGGTATTAAGGAGGGCACGTATTGCATGGAGCACTGGGTGTTATACGAAAACAATGAATCATGGAACACTACATCAAAAACTAATGATGTATTGTATGGTGACGAACATAACATAATAAAATAAAATTAATAAAAAACAAAAAAATAGTAATTGCAAAAAATTTCACTCCATTTATATTTGTGAAATTCATTTTCTGGTATATACATAAAAGAAAACTTTTTTTTAAAAATGTAATATGAACTTCTTTGAACTGACATCTCGTTTCTGGGAAATGCTGTAGTTGTCACATACACTTGTCACAAAAGCAATTACTCTGAGTGCATTTTCCAGTAATAAATATTAAAGAGGTACACAGTCACGATATGTCTAAGTGTTCATTCACACACAATTTGAACAGCAGTAGCAGCAAGTAAAACAATCTTGTCAATGAAATGAAGTTAAGACCAGACTGGGCAAGATGCTTCGAGAAGAAACTGGAAAAAAAAAAAAAGTACTCTTAAAAATAGAGACCCGTCTTTTGAAAAGAGTTGTGCTAAACATAGAAAAGAGAAGGTGGTACATATTGGGGAAGACAGTTAAGAAATACCATGCTCCCCCATACTTTACTCAAGTGAAGAAATTATTTTTATTTTAAGTCAGAACGAGTATGTGAAGTAGAATCCTCGTATTTATTCAACACAGAATGAGTTTGATAGGGATGCAACTATGAAATGATAATATGATCAGTTGGCAACTACAGTGAAAAAATAAACTGCAGAGTGAGTTTATTCTGTTATTGCTCAATAACAGAGTGGGTGAGGAGCAAAAGTTCAAGAAAGAAACTGTTTTTGTTTTAACCTACGTATTACCAAGACTCATACACAAAGCACCAGATAGAGGTTTTCTCATGACTGGATCACTGGCATATACTTTTTTCAAGCAATAAGTTCCAAAATAACTTTTGACAGGAGAATTTGTTTATATTAGCATATAATCTCAACTGGAATCTACTGCTACCATTTAAAAAAAAAAGTTGGAAATTTAAAAATCATTCAAAGATGTAGAGAATTCTAAGAATTTATAAAGCCCTAGAAGTTAAAAATCTGTTGGAATATAATTAAGGACATTTTCAATAATTTTAATCATAAAAAACATTTCCAGTTTTAAACTATTTTAGTTATTGTGTTACCAATATTTAAAACAAATCAAAGTTAGGTATGGGTGTCTATTGGAAGAAAATTAGAAAGGTCTCATTACACCATTTGAGGTCAACCAAACATTGTTACCTTTGTTTTCCTTTCAACAAAATAAATATTAAACCACCTTTTGTTTAAAACAGCAATTTTTTTCATTTTTATAACTTTTAATACATTTGCAGTTTAGTTTTACATATTTTTAGTGAGAGGTCTGCCTGTTTTGAAAATGCAAAATCGAGCAGTAAGGCATATATATGACTAGAAATTTCAGATGTCACGCCCTCTGGCAAAAAAAAAAAGATACATTTCTAAAGCCTTATAATATTTAATTCAGGGGCACCTCGGTGGCTCAGTCGCTAAGCGTCTCTGCCTTCCTCTCAGGTCATGATCTCAGGGCCCTGGGATCGAGCCCCACATCGGGCTCCCTGCTCAGCGGGGAGCCTGCTTCTCCCTCTCCTGCTCCCCTTGCTTGTGTTCCCTCTCTCACTGTGTCTTTCTCTGTCAAATAAATAAATAAAATCTTTTAAAAAAAATTAATTTAAGCCTGGCACAACTTTTCCTTCCATGGAATGATAAACCACTCAGGTTTTCTAAACTACAAATAAAGTGTATCAACCGAGAACAGTTAATCTAAAGAAAATCATAGTTGCTTCAAAATATTTTTCTCCCCAACTTTATTCTCTTTTTACCTTCAGCCTGTCAAGCAAGTACATCAAGAGAGGTGGATGGATCTTGGAGAACAGCTTCTTGAATCTATAAGGAGCATCTACAGGACTAATAAGGCTGTTTACATTCATAGATCGATGGTAGCCTGGAAACAGTCCACAGATGCAGGATACAGCCTAGAACATTCCTTAGGCAAACTCCACTCTCAAATTGTTTTATCCTTACTAACTTCTCTTCGGAAATCAGTTTCATCTTGAATAATGTCAGACAATCTCCTTAATTTGGCCACAGGTTTAGGTAAGACTGAGTACTCACTGCCTATAGAAGGTAAAGCCTAAGGACAGGCTCAGGAATAGGCAACTTTACAGTATTAATGAAGCGGACACTACACTGGTTTGGAGGGCTCTGGCCCACCAGAGCCAGAGAAAGGCCAGAAGTTGGTTTACTTCAAGAATTTTGGATATTATATAAGAGTAGCACTTTAGTAGTAAATCTTAACTGTTAGTGTAGTGCCTTTTCTGAGTTCCGTGATGAAATGTTTTCTAAATGTCATTATAGTCATCAATTAACATTACTGTTAGTCTTTTAAATCTTTACAGCTTTTCTGGTTACTTCCTAGTTATTGAAAGAAGACTGTTGATATCACCAACTATAATCATAAATGTATTTCTTTTACCACTTCTGTCAATTTTTGCCTCACATATTTGGAAGTTGAATTTATAAGTGAAGATACATTTATGACATATCTTCCTGAGGAATACGTTCTTTGGTCATTATGAAATGCCCTTCCTATTGTTGATAATATTCTTTGTCCTGAATTTTATCATTATTGTGTGCTCATAATATTTTTTCCTTTTTTTTTTTTTTTTTTTTTTACTTTTAACCAAACTTGTATCTTTAAGCGTATCTCTTGTTAACATCTGGGTAGTCAAAGGGCTCCATCTCTTTAAAGATGACAGTCTGGGGCACCTGGGTGGCTCAGTCAGTTAAGTGTCTGCCTTCGGCTCAGGTCATGCTCTCAGGGTCTTGGGATCCAGCCTCATGTCTGGCTCCCTGCTCAGCGGGGAGTCTGCTTCTCCCTCTCTCCACTCTCTCTCTCTCTCTCTCTCTGAACCTCTCAAATAAATAATAAATAAATAAAATCTTTTAAAAAAACCAAAGATGACAGTGTGAGGATTATCAGGGAGAACATGGGGCTCTCTGTTCTGAGTTGACACATCATCATAGATCTTCTGCCAGAGTGACCTTTCTTTCAGAAAACTGAACCACCTGCCCTATTTTTCAGTGAATGCAGTGAATAGCCCTGGACGCAGCAGACCCAGTAGTCAGCCTATTCTCTCAACACAAAACATTCTTGTTTTTTCAATCTGCCCTGGGAAACTATACAAGATCTGGACTCCGTTTAAAACGAGACGAAAATCTCACTCTCACCCTTCATGATTCCTTCAATCATCCCATGTCTCAACATCAAACATTCTTATCATTTCTCAGACAAGGAAAAGATGCCACAGAGAGACTAACCGATGTAACTGAGGTAATAAGCCAGACCCTGGTGTGAATATTGGGCTCCTGCTCTCCGTCCAGGGCACTTCCCTCCAAGACCGTTACCTTCCTTGTGTATCCCACCTGAAAAAGGTGTCCAATCTGTTACTAAAGCATCCCATTGTCCCTCCCCAAGCCCTGAAACACACAGAAAAAACACAGGCATCTTTACTCATTCTTACTCTTATTTCACAAGAAGAAGTTCAACTAAGTCACTGCAGGTATCATAATCACGCTTGGTGAAACTGATCTCTCAGCTTGCCTCTGGTCATGTATGCTTGAGGATGGAGGAGAAATTCAGCTTTCAATTTTCCTAATGGTTTCACATTAGAAAATCACAGCTCTGAATTCTTATGTCAGATAGATAGGGCTGTGTCTGTGTGAGAGAGAGAGAGAGAGAGAGAGAAGGAGAGAGAGTTGATTGCCTTCTAACATATTGGTGAATGGCTCTGAATATACTCCTAAAGTGATATATAAGATATTTTTTATCATCACTGTTGGACAGGAAGCACTACGTTTGTTATTGTTGAAGATACAACATTAGGATACGTAGTTTCCACACAGAAAGGGCTTAAAATTCAACATTGATATTGCAGTTAAAACAACTGTGTAAAAAATATAATTCAAAGAAGGGTCTTCCACAGATAAGTGTAAAAAATGGGGTGCCTGGGTGGCTCAGTCGGTTGGGCAACCAACTCTTGATTTCGGCTCAGGTCATGATCTCGGCTCAGGTCATGATCTCAGGGTCATGAGATCTAGCCCTGTGTCTGGCTCCACACTGAGAGGGGAGCCTGCTTGGGATTCTCTCTCTCTCTCTCTCCCTCTCCCTCTGCTCCTCTCCCCTCTTAAAAATATTAAATATTAAAAAAATAGTAAACAATGCCAGGAGCATGAAGAATGGCTCCACAAAGAATCTTCATTGCCTGCTTTTATCCACACAATCTTAGAAGATACATACAAGAGAGGTGACTATTATCCTCACTTTACAAATGCTCTCAGCATCCATTTACTTAGTCCACATTCATCTGGCTAATAGAATAATTATTCTAACTCAAGTCATCAAAATTCTTTTTTTTTTAATGATTTTATTTATTTATTCATGAGCGACAGAGGTGGGGAGAGAGAGAGAGAGAGAGAGAGAAGCAGAGGGAGAAGCAGGCTCCCAAGGAGCAGGAAGCCCGATGCGGGACTCGATCCCAGGACCCTGGGATCATGACCTGAGCCGAAGGCAGACGCTTAACCATCTGAGCCACCCAGGCGCCCTCAAGTCATCAAAATTCAAACATAGAGGGAACTATGAATTCTACTTTAGGGCACTGCCCTCTATTTCTAACCAGTGAAATGACCTAAACTAAATCATTTAAAAAATATTCTATGGCCACTGCACTCTGTGGCGTAAAGGCAGATTTTTGATATTGATGATCTTAAGTCAGTTATCAAGTCCTTTAAAGTTGTGACATATGTCACAAAATAATTTCAGGACTCTCCACTGGCAAATTACAGAGGAAGCAAAAAAAAAAAAGTGTAAGTTTGCACAAAGAAAATATGAAACCCTATTTCCTAGGTAATCTATGACTCAGAAAAACATATCCAAATAAATCATTTTTGAAAGACTGATATTAGATAAGTAATAGCCCATGTAGGAAGGAATCCAAGAGTGGATAAATGGCCATATGATCTTTCTTTTTCTCCTTTTCCTTCTTTTAATATACTGCTTTATTTGGAACTCCTTATTCCGGTTTGTAATAAGAACTTGATGCTTCGGCTTCATTCCTCACCATGTGTGCATAATTATGGGGGAGGATGGATGGCTGTCAAAAAGCAGATGATGCCCACAGAATGTCTGAAAATATAAAACTGCTTATTGCAAAGTGATTGCTTGGGTTTATCTGCCATGCACAGACTGTCTGGTTGATAGAAAATGTAATTTGAGGGAGACAGTTGTGTTCACATGCAGTATTGAAAACAACTCTTTAATTCCTAATTAGCAGCATTAACCGAATTTTCTTAATTTTTTGAAGGAGGCGCCTGACAACTAATCACTGATCATATAGCACTGCTTATATATTTAACATTATTTCATTATTAGCAAATATAGTGCTTATCATTCACTTTATCACTATTTTTAAATATTATAAAACTTCATCTGTGCTTGACTGTAATAGTTTTAAATTCTAAGATGTTAATATTCCCTTTCATTAGTCATTTATGCATACAGATGTTGTTTACATTTATTTTTGAAAAATCTGTCCTTAACAGGCTAGTAATATTGTGGTAAAATTATATCCAGTCACAAAAATTCTAAAATAATCAATCAAATGTAAATTTTATAATTTACAGGAATTGTAGAGGAAGATGAATGAATGCAATAAATATTCTGGCTAAACACCATGTAGAATTTATAGGACTACCAAAATTTTCTTTGTAATTCAAACAGTATATGAAATGAATGGAGAAATATAATTAGCAGCGACCACCCTCCCTGTATTCCTGCTTAAAAGAGCTTTTAGAAAGATTAGTAAATAAAATGGCTAGCTGAAAATAATGCAGTGAGTGCTCAATTGCTACAATCTACACTAAAATTTTTATTCTCCATTCTTTTCGTAAGTTTTATCCATTGGTTTAAAAAAAGAACTCAATGTTTTCAGAAAATTCTCACAGGCATACTGATTTTTTTCACTTTTGGAAATATATAGGATTAAACTGATAATACATTGTAGCTAGTTATGCCAGTATTTCCCTTGATAGGATGGATTTTTAAAAATTGAATTCCTTTGGTGCAGTCAGTTAAGCATCCAACTCTTGGTTTGGACTCAGGTCCTGATCTTGCTCAGTGCAGAGTCTGCTTGGGATCCTTTCCTTCTCCCTCTGCCCCTTCCTTGCCCCCAGTGTGCATGAGCTAGATCGCCCTCTCTCTCTAAAATAAATAAATAAATAAATAAATCTAATAAACCCCACAAAATCTAATAAGACCCACTCTACTCAGCGGGGAGTCTGTTTCTCCCTCTCCCCCTCCCCCGCACTTGGGCTCTCTCTCTCTCTCTCTCTCTCAAATAAATAAATACAATTTTTTTTAAAAGGATACAACTGGGGCACCTGGGTGGCTCAGTCAGTTAAGCTTCTGCCTTCGGCTCAGCTCATAATCCCAGGGTCCTGGGATCGAGCCCCGCATTGGGCTCTCTGCTCTGCGGGAAGCCTGCTTCTCCCTCTCCCACTCCCTGCTTGTGTTCTTTCTCTTGTTGTCTCTCTGTCAAAGAAATAAAAATAAAAAAAAAAAATCTTAAAAAATTTTTTAAAAAATAATAAAAAAATAAAAAAGGATACAACTCAGGAACATCTAAATGGAAGTGATGCATAGTGCAAGGTATGGGGGCAAAGGTGGTACAGAGCCTCCATGGTCTTTCCAGGCATGCAACCATACCCACATGTTGATGTGTTCAGCAACCTAGAAGTTCTCCAAACCCTAATTGTTTTAGAGTTTGTTTATTTGTTTAAGAGTTTTATAACTCAATCTCCAGTCCCACTCTCCTCTCCAAAAATCAGGGAGTGGGGGAGCTGACAGATTCAATGATCTAACTGTATGGTTATTGCCTTTGGTGACCCACACTCATCCTGAAGAGTCATCTCATTAGTAAAACAAAACAAACAAAAAAAAACCATCTTATTACTTGGGAAATTCCAAAGTTTGGGCAAATATTTAATACTATCCCATCCCTAACCATTGAAACACTCCATACTCCATGGAAACAAGATACAAATAAAAAATCCAATAATTTTTAGCAAATAATGCTGGTAGGCTGGTACATCCTACTTCTGAAACAAATTACAAAACCATGGTTATAAAACATTATTTATCTCTAGTTAATTTATTTTATAATGGTGGCCAAACATCACCATCGTGCTCCAGGTAACTTTGAAGATAAGAATGTGATCCACCTGGATGGGGGAGATAACCTGTACTATGTGGGATCTGTAATGGGAAGGCTAGCGACAAATGTTCATTTACTCAAAATATATAGATTTAACGTCCTCGGATAATGTTAAAAAGATTCCTCTTACTGTTAGAAGGTAGAAACTTTACTCAACAGATCAAAGCTAAAAACACAATTCACAATCAATGTCTGTGACAAAGGACAGTAAGTTAGAATGTGGAGTTTTCATGGCCTTCAGCTGGCAGTGTAAATGGGAACTAGGGGAGACTCCGAGGTGAGAAATAGCAAAAAATGCTCTGCTTATTTTCCCATTTAATTGAATGGAATGTGCCCACACAAAGAACTCAGCATATATTGATTGTGTACAAATGAATGGCAGCAAAAATAACAGTTATTTACTTACGTGTGTAAGTACTATTTAGTCATATTAACTGAACAGTTCCTACGAAGGGCAGAATACAGGCTAGAGACTTTAATATTGTGAGAAAGTTTTACAAATTACTTTAACCTTATCAGAACTAACTGTTTTATAATTGTAAAACATTTATTCGTTGTGGGCTAAGAGTAAGCTTTGCTGCATATGAAAGCCATGGTTTTAAGCAAAATCAGAGCCTGTGGAAATTATTTGCAGAAGACTGAGACATCCTTCGCTCAAAATATCTTCACCATCAGTCTGTTTTATGACCTACAGTTTCTACCATAATTCTCCTCCTTCCCTTCCTCTTCTTCCTCCTTCTTATTTTGTCCTATTAATGTTAAATATGGCTCCTAAATTTCAAACATTACCTGAGAGAGGCACTCTATTAAGCTAAACGAACACCTTAAAGTACTTCAATATTCCCCTATAGAGAGGATGAGAATACTGGCTTGGTAAGTTCGGATACAGAAGAAAACAGAGAAGGTCAGTAATAGGACCTTGCAAAGCCGGAAGCTGGTGATGACAGAAGAGCTAGAGGTAAAGAGAAATCACAAGGGTAGGTGGTGGAGATGTGATTTATCCACTTCAGTTTATCACCCAAAGGTATATTGTATATTTGAAAAAAAAGACTCTATCCCAATCAGAGAACATTCAAATGTGATGGAATATTCCAAGTCAAGGGAAATCCCTGGTTTCCTCCTCGTATTCTTGCGTAGGAGACATTTTTGGCTGCTTCCCCGTCTACCCCTGTGCCCTCTCCCCTTCCTTACAGAACTATGATTTTGTTCATGGATCCCCTCGGATCCCGACATTTCTGGGAAGTCTAGAGCAATCTGCAGCCCCATGAAATGGGCGCTAAATTTTATAAGCCAGTCTCAGTCTTTACATTACCCTTGACACTTGGTCTAAGCTTAGATTTGTGATGTAATTCTGGCCAGCGCAAGCTGAGTGCTAAGACTGGTTTGGGATCCTGGGAAAGGTGTTTTCACAGAATCAGAGATCATCTCCTTGCCTTCGGCGCTGCCGTGTCTCGGTCTGACACTTGCAAGTGTGGCAGCCTGGAATCTGGCCTGAAGACAAAGCCCCTATGACAAGGACTGTAGAGAGGATAGATGATTACTTCATCGTGCCACTGTCTTACACAACTTTAGACCAGCTCTGACTGCCCTTATCATGTGGGGGAAAGAAACTCCGCTACTCTTTACTGCCACTTGCAACCAATGATTTCTATGTTGTCAAATCCTAGGTGCACTTTTCAGTTCTTCTCTTGAATAGAATTTATAGAAGCTTTGATGCATTTACCGATTTTTTTTTCCTTCTTAAAATATATGGTTTCTGTGAAACCAGAATCTCCTACTTTTTCCCTTCTACATCACTAGATGCTTCTAGATCTCCCTCTGTGTTAATCACTAAAATTTGGGGTTCCTCAGGCCTTACGGCTTGGGCCTCTTCTTTCCCATACTTCCTCCATAGTTTATCTTCTTTTTCTTTGGCTTCTAATACCACCTATAACCTGATTATCCCCACATGTACATCTCTGCTACAGGCCTGTGGTATATATTTCTGATTGCCTTACTGAGATGGCCACTTTGATATTCCACAGGTCTCTTATGCTGAAAGAGTCCAAAATTGATTCGTAGATGATTCCACCTAAACTGTCTCCTCTCTAGGAACCCCAAACATGCTTAAACAATGCTTCTAGTTATTGGTCGGTCAATTCAGGAACGTAGGCGTCAGCCTTGACCAATTTCTCACATCCACTCTATCAGCAATGTATCTGGAATCCATCTACCTCTGTCTCTCTAACATCATTAATGCCTCCTTCATTGAGAGTAGCAATACCTTTACTCTACACAATACAATAGCTTCTTACCTGAGGTCCCCACTTTAGGTTTCCTATGATCCATCTCCTATGCAGCAGCTAGAGTGTTCTTTTATTATTTATCTATTTATTTATTTATTTAGAGGAAGAGTGCAAGCTTGAGTGGGTGAGGGGGGCAGAGGGAGAGAGAGAGAGAGAATCTTAAGGAGGCTCCACACCCAGCATGGAGCCTGACGCAGGCCTTGATCTCATAACCCTAAGATCACGACCTGAGTCAAAATCAAGAGTCAGACACTTAACTGACAGAGCCACCCAGGCACCCCTAGAGTGTTCTTTTAAAAATGAAATTAATCCGTTGTGTGTGTGTGTGTGTGTGTGTGTGTGTGTATCTCACATCTTCTTTATCCATAAAAAAGAATGAAATCTTGTCATTTGCAACAAAGTAGATGGATATAGAAGGTATAATGCTAAGTGAAATAAGTTAGTCAGAGAAAAACAATACCATATGATTTCACTCAAATGTAGAATTTAAGAAACAAAACAAATGAGCATAGGGGGAAAAAAGAAAGAGGCAAACCAAGAAAAAGACTCTTAACTGTAGAGAACAAACTAATGGATACCAGAGGAGAGGTGGGTGGGCGGATGGGTGAAATAGGTGCTGGGGATTAAGGAGGGCCTTGTGATGAGCACCTGGGGCTGTATGGAAGTGTTGAAACTATGCTGTACGCTGAGACTAATATTACACTGTATGTTAACTAGCTGGAATTTAAATAAAAACTTAAAAAAAGAAAGATTAAAATAATGAAATTAAATCATCTGTTAAAAGCCCCTCTTTTCAATGCCATTCTAGTCTACTTACACCTACATCTCAAGTGTTTTAAGGAGCTGAGACTAGCACATGATCTAGGCCAGCTGACCTCTCCAATATCACGTCATGAGTCCCTGACACATTCACCACGCTCTAGACACACTGGTCTCTTAGAGTACTTTCGAAGGGGACAGACCTTTCCCCTCTTAATTCACTGAGTTAATTCCTGCTCCTCTTTTAAGTTTCACTCTGAATATTACTTCAAAATGATGAGTAACAGAACTATCCCGTCTAAATTATATCCCCATCTTTTATTCTCTCTCATGGAACTATTTCATCTTAACTTTACAGCACTTATGAACATATCTATACAGATATATACACGTATGTGCGGGCACCTGGGTGGCTCAGCTGGTTGAAGCATCTGACTCTTGATTTCAGCTCAGGTCATGATCTCAGGGTTCTGAGATCAAGCCCCCAGGGTTGGGCTTCCTGCTCATTGGGGAGTCTGCTTCCCCTCTCTCTCCCCCTCTGCCCCCTCCCCTGCTTGTGCACTCTCTCTCTCTCATAAATAAATAAACAAATAATAAATAAATATTTTTGAAAATATATATGTATGTGCATGTATACATGTCTGTATACATATCCAACCATGTATGTGTGTGCCTAAAAATGCATATGTATACACACAAACAACATCAGTATATTTAAAATCTGCATCTCCCTCTAGAGAATAAACTTCAAGATGATAGGCCATTCTCTGCTTCGTCCATCTAGCACCTAACATGGACCTTGGAACTCAGCCAAGGAGAAGGAGTCCAATTTTCAGAAAGTTCGAGGCAAGTGAGGGTGGTCACAGATAGGAAAATAAGCAGGTCCTTACAGCTACAGTGAGACATGCAGTACCTAGACTACTAAAATGGTGTTAGTGAACAGGGCTGTCCTATGCTAAAGCTAAGGCAGAGACAAATAGCTTTTATATTATTTCCATATTGCCTTATTGATAGGAATATCCCTTAGTCTTCAGTTATAAGATATAAAATTCAGTTAGATATCCCTCCAAAAAATACATGTCATGTTTCTAATTTTTATTTCTGGTGTCTTATAGCTACTCTAACATTACAATTAAGTGCCCTTTTTTAAGATTTTATTTATTTTTTGAGAGAGAGAGAGAGCAGGAGTGCAGAAGAGGGGCAGAAGGAGAGGGAGAAGCAGGTCTCCCGCTGAGCAGGGAGCCAGATGAGGGACTCAATCCCAGGACCCCAGGATCATGACCTGAGCAGAAGGCAGACACTTAAGTGACTGAGTCACCCAGGAGCCCCAAAATTAAGTGCATTGTTACTAAATATTGATTTACTATAAATCAATGAAATGATCAATTCCTATAGATTATTTGAATGATGCTACTGGGAAGAAAAATAATAGTAGAAATAGCACAATGCAGCCTATCAGAGCTACATTTGAAACCCACTTCTGACAATTACTAGTTACAGATTTGGGGGAAGGTTACCTATCTTTGAGCACTTGTTTTCTCATTTATCACAACTAGGCTGCATTTCCTTCTGGTAGGGCTTCTTATGGAGTTTATAAAAGAATGTAAGTGATAGTAAACATCGCAAGTTCTGGCACAATATCAGGACCTACAACACTGCAAATGATTAAAAGCTAATGATGTAATCTTATTGTATTTTGTAACCTAATTTGTTAACTAAGCAGTCAATGTATGTAATGTTTTCAAGAGAGAGCACAGTTAGATATATTGACTAACAAGTCATTTGTGTGGACATGAAATTGGAGCTAAAGGAGTAGATGAAATATATGAGAAAGCCAAAAGAAGAAGGAGAATTTCTGTGGTTTATGACTAACTTTCAAATATGATTATATTGACCCATTTATTGAAAAAATATATTTCCCCACACATTTATGAAAATCATCGAATCTATCAATAGCTTGTCTAAGTTTATATTCTGTTATGTTCTTACTTTTTTTATATTGCAATATCCATGAAACAATGTTTTCCTTCCATTTCTGCAGTCTAATGAGCCATCTAGATGCAAAGTCATACTCAAATCTATTGGCAAGTTGCTTTACTACCAAAGAATAATGCTATCACTCATCTATGCATAAACAAGGATTACCATGCTCTGGAAATTTGTTTAAAAAATCAGAATTGAACAGTAAGACTTTGTTTCATACTGAAGAGCCAAGTGAAAAGTGATCTCCTCTATTTGGCTTCTTTAAACGCTGTTCAATCTTTGGAATCAAGCAGCAATAATCTACCACTTGCCATTTCTGCTTATTTCTTTAAAATGGCATAAAATTATCAGTACAAGAAATGCCATTCATAGTACCTATGCAAAAGGAAGAATGACAGCTTAAATACACATGTTCGCTTTCTCACCCATACACATGTCCATACATCGCTAATGAGCCACTCTGATGTTTATGGAATGCGTTAGGGACAATGGAAAAACAAGTCAAATATATCCACTTTACTCTCAGTTCAACTATGAAACTCTCAACTCCAAATCTCAAACTCAAACTATTGCAAATCTTCTTTTTCATTTGCCAAGCTCTGTATCAGTCATGCTCGCCATAAATTCTAGCCACTCCATTTTCCATAACATCACCCCCCAACAATACTCTCTGGAAAGATAATTTTTAAAATTCTGAACTTTCTGTTTGCTGATTTTTTTGCTTCTTTATGAATTCTTAGCCTTGGAAAACAAATCTTTATATTGATAACCATAGAAAGCCTATAATCATAAATGGAAACAAACCTTCATTTCTTTTATCTTGCTCTGCTGTAACCATTTTATCTTTGGGAATATTTTCAGTAAACTCTCTATATAAAGTTTCTATTTCCCCTTATAAAATGTAATTAAAAATTTCACTCCCTCAAAAATGATTCATGGGATGAATTTTAACATTTATATAATGGAAAATGCAAACATGCACACAAGAAGAAAAAAATAGGAAAAGTAAAATATACTTTATGGTATTTAGGCTAAATCCTTTTAGGCAAATCCTATCATGGCTGGATTCAAATCCATACTCTGAGTACTCAGTAGGGATTCAATAACTCTGTAGACAATTTTAACTACTAAGCTGCTTAGAACGTCTACTACAATCTTCAACATCTGTTGCTTCTGCTAACCTACATAGCATACTCTTAATGTTCGCCTTTCTTAAACACTTTCAATCCTAACGTCACGTACAATTTTACTAAACAATTTTAGGTAAAAATTACGTAAGAATATGCTGCCTCTCCCATTTTCACAAAGTCACACAATCCTTTACCCAGATCACGTTCAAAACTCAATTGGATTTAAGTAGGAGTTAGCCACAGCTCACCAACCACTTCATCACATTATCTGATTGCATTTAAATTGTTTTTAGGTAATTTAAGGAACAGATGATTTTCAGGGACTCTGGAAATAACAACACTTTCCCACAACAACAGTCAAATTCCCCTGATCATCTGTTTTTAAAAGTCAAATCCCTCTCATCCCCAGTGTGAATTTTTTTTTAAAAAAAAGTGATTTGCTGTTAAAGACTGTGTACAATGCTACATAATTCCCCTTGACACCCAAGCCAGGAAGGAGAGTGGAATGCTAATCTCAGCTTCTCTCACCCCTCCTAGATCTTTCTAGTCAGTACACACGAATTTCAGATAGCAAAAATAGTTGCGTAGTCTCCCTCCTCCAGTCCTTTCAAATATTCTTTAAAAAACATGAAATCATAACTATTCATTATGTTTGTAGCCTTGGGAGTAGATGGCTTCAATCAGACAAAGTGGGGAATGTCTGAGAAATATTCTTACCCCCACCACTCCACCAGTAAAAGAAGTGCATATTCAACCATCAGCACTAAAGCTTTTATGGAAAGGCTGGGTGAAATTTGCCTTTGTTGCTTCATTAAGCACCCTTTGGTCAATTGTGACACCATCTGCCATGAAGCGCCGTTCCACAAAGCATTCCACAGCATATAAAATTGGCACAAAGTTAATGGATTTTACAAGTAGAAGAGTCATGATGTGGTCAAGTAAATATGGGACCTCCCCTGGAAAGCTGAGTTGAGTACAAGGAAACAGGTGTCCTTCCACGATTGCCCAAAGCTTTCCGTATATTCATTCAAATTAGGAACCCCCAAGAATGAGAGTGTAAATGCACAGTTTCTCGAAGCAGATGGAGGAGGAAGCACACACACACTGCAGAAAGAGACAAACTTGGGCATGGATCCAGGTTTATCTTGTTGTCACTCTACATGTTTAGGTAGTGAAAATCTTTCCGAGCCTGAACTTCCTCATCTGCATATGATGCCGTGGATAAGAGACAATCCCTGGAGATCACTCACAAATGCTCTGATCCCAGGACTGTCCCTTACTTGCTTGAGTTCTTAGGCAACTTACTATAAACTCTCTGAAATTTGGAGCTTCCCTTTTGGAAAATAAAGATAATGACTCAGAACCACTGTGTTGCCACCTGGTTACCATGTTCTTTACCGTTTTGCTTTGTTTGGCCTGATAGAACGTCACAACACACACTTTTTATCTCCTCATTCAGTTTGCATGCTACTTCCTGAATTGGCCACCTTATCTTGTCAACTGTCAGTATTCAGATAAAGTGAACCCTATCAGTGTATTACGAACTCTGCACATTCAGCCCATCCAAAGTCACATGCTGTTAAGGGAGACCTTAAATAATAATGTGAGAAAATTCAGACACCACACTAGCCAAAAGAGTAAAGGATGCCCCCAGCAAACTATCAGCTCTGTTCTGTGAGGCTAACCTTGCCCTTGGTTGCTCCTCTGACGTTGTGCTTTCCTCTGGGAGCAGGTGACTTGCAAACACCAAGTGGCATCAGAGGAAACAATGGGATGAGACTAAGGCATAAAGTTCTGTTTTGGCTCCATGATGTCAGGCTTCTGTTCTTGCCTTTGTTAAAAGGAAAAGTTAAGCCAAGTTTTTTTTCCTAGCCATAAAATTTAATCAATGCCTACATACATTGTACGAAGTGAAAAGAAAGGGTTCTTTTAATGATAATATACTCATTTTTAGAAAGTATCCAAATAAGCTATATCACAACCATTTAAAATCTGCTGAAACCCAGCATCTCCATCACTTCATCTATTTTTTACCCTTGTTATCAGTATATCCTTCCTACATCAAAGAGACATACTTCAGCTCTTACGATTCTTGACCTCCCTGTAACTTTTAACAGTTGTTTATTGATTGCTGTCTTGTGACATTTTCTTCTCCTTTAGCAAGCATGCCATGCTCCTGCCCTAATTTATTTTTACCCCTCAAGTCATTCCTGTTTCGATGCAGCCACATACTCCACCTAGCCCGTCCCTCCTCTACCTACAGACTCAACCACTACCCATACAGAAATTAATTCATGCATCCAATATCGTTTCAGTGCCAGTATATATTTGATGTCCTATCATTGGCCCAGGAAGAAGTACTGAAAGAAATGGACATAATCCCTGAAATCATAGAACACATACACATACACCACACACACACACACACACACACACACACACACACACACACACACGCTAAATTGCAGTAAATACCAGGAAACAAATGGATATGGCATTGTGTCAAAACTAATTAGATTGGAATGAAATGGAGAGCTAGCTTACATTGATTAGAAAGGCTAATGGAGGAAAACGGGTTGAAGGAAGTCCTAGGATATCATACATCAAAAATTATGAGCCATAAAGAAAGTTTCAAAAGTTTCATATACATAAACTTATATAGAGCATGTTCTCTTACTGCAGGGTAATTCAGTTACAAATCAATAACAATAAGTAATGGAAAATAGCCATATATTATTTACATCAAGTACTGAGTTGTCAACTACTCAATAGTCCATTAGTGAAAGAAGAAACCAAAATGGAAATCACAAAATATTTTGGACCGATTAACACTGAAAAGGCAACATTGAAATTTGTGGTATACGGTAAAAGCTAGGCTTATAGGGAAATATACAGCATAGTCATTATTTGAAGACATTTGGAAAATCCAAAATCTAGGGGCACCTAGTGCTCAGTTGATTAAGCATCTGCCTTCGGCTCAGGTCATGATCTCAGGGTCCTGGGATCGAACCCCATGTTGGTCTCTCTGATCAGCCAGGAGTCTGCTTCTCCCCCTCCCTCTCCCTCTGCGTGTCCTCTCTCTCTCTCTCTCTCTCTCTCTCTCTCTCAAATAAATAAATAAAATTAAAAAAAAAGAAAATCCAAAATCTAGCTATACCTAAATTGTTAGAATTGGGGAGTTAATTAAGCTTTCTAAATATAAAAATCAATATAAATAATAAGTACATTTTTCTATGTCAGAACAAATTCTTAGGAAATAAAACTTTAAAAGTAATACCATTTGTGGGGTGCCTGGGTGGCTCAGCCAGTTAAGCATCCAACTCTTGGTTTCAGCTCAGGTCATGATCTCATGGGTCATGGGATTGAGACCCTGCCAGCTCCTGGCTCAGTTGAGAATCTGCTTGAAGATTCTCTCCCTGTCCCCCCACCCCCGCTGCTCTCTCTCTCTCTCTCTCTCTCTCTCAAAATAGAATAAATCTTTAAAAAAAAATACCATTTATAATAGAACAAAACAACCCCAAAATACTAACAAGTAGATCTGACAAAACATATGCAAAGCCCCTTGCACCAGGAAAATGTAAAACTTTATTGGAAAAAATAAAGAATATCTTAGTAAAAAAAATGAAAATTTCATGTCCGTGGATTGAAAGTCTTCCCAAATTGATGTATAGATTCAATGTTATCCCAATAAAAACCTAAGTAGCATTTTTGTGGAAATTGGCAAGCTGATCCAAAACGTAACATAGATATACAAAGGGCCAAAAATTGCCAGGAACGAAGTATGGAAAAACTTAACATACCAAGAATTGTTATAAAATTACAGTAACTGACACACTGTGTATTGGTGCAAGGAGAGATAAGCCAATGGAACTATGATCGTCCAGAAGTAGAACCACATAGGAATTGGACCCCTGATTTTGACAAAATTTGCATACCAGAGCAGTGATAAAAAAGGTAATCTTTTCTATAAATGGTGCTTGGTAAATTAACTAACAAATGAACTAAATAAATAAATAACAAAAAGTATAATTCCTACTTGACAACATACACAATTATCAACTCCAAGTGGATTTTGTATATGTAAAAAGTTAAAAAATAAAAATGCCAGAATAAATATAAGTATGACTTTGTGGACTGGGATGGTTCATTAAACAGAAAAGAAAATGATCTAACACCAAGAAAAAAACAAATAAGACTGCATTAATATTCATAACTTATTTTATCAAAAAAACACAAAAAGAATGAAAAAGCAAACCCCAAATGGGAGATTATGTTTGCAAGAAATATAACTGACAATGGTTCTCATATTAAAGAAATAATAAAGAACTTTCATTAACTAAAAGGGCAATTCTTTAAGTGGATAAGAAATTTGAACCAGCACTTTATAAAAGAAGGGAGCCAAATGAGCAAAAAACATTTTTAAAAGTTGCTCAACTTTGATATTGATCAAGGAACTACAAATTAAAACTTATAGAATACCACTGTATAACCCACCAACATGGTTAAAATGTAAATGCATACACCAAACAATATTAGATAATGGTAAAGTTATTGTACAGCCAGAAGCTCATCCATGGTTAAATAAAGTATAAATGTAAATAGGGACACTTTAAAATCTGTTTGACATAATATACTAACTTTGAACATGATATAATCCCACTCCTAGATTTATAACAAACAGAAATAGATTTACATGACCCAGAAGTTATGTCCAATAATGTTCACAGCTGCATCTTATATTAGCTCCAGATTAGAAAAATGCTTAATGTTTATCAACAGTTGAAAGGTTTCATAAATTGTGGTATACTGTGGAGTGTCACTATATGATGGAAGACTATATAGAAATAAAATTAATGAACAACAGCTACCACACCAATTGGATAAATCTAACAAGAAAAGAAAATTTTGAGTGAAAAAAATCACACAGAAAGATGAATACTGGATGATCCCATTTGTATAACGTTTTAAAAATGTATAGCGTTTGAAGTTAAAATAGTGGTTACCTTTGGGGGGGGTAAGGTTATAAAGGAGAATAAGAAGAGCTTCTAATCTTCAGCTAATATTTTAATATCTTGACCTATGTAAAGTTCACTTGGAAGTAATTTACTGAGTTATGATCTTTGGGTACATGTACTTCTGTGTCTATTTTTTATACTTCAATAACAAAAATATCTTGCCTAGAAATTTCAATGTTATCATGTCTTTCCACAACACAAAATCTTTTAATGGCTCCTCATGACTTCAGGATTAAACCAAGAATTCACAAGACACTTCAAAACTGTCTTCTTAGTCTCATTTCTCCTCCTTGCCATAGAGATACCCTGTCTTCTTCTTTTTTTTAATTTTATTTTATTATGTTATGTTCATCACCATACATTACATCATTAGTTTTTGATGTAGTGTTCCATGATTCATTGTTTGCGTATAACACCCAGTGCTCCATGCAGAACATGCTCTCCTTAATACCCATCACCAGGGCAACCCTCTCCCCTCTAGAACCTTCAGTTTGTTTTTCAGACTCCAAAGTCTCTCATGGTTCGTCTCCCCCTTCTATTTCCCCCCTTCATTTTTCCCTTCCTACTATCTTCTTCTTTTTTATTTTTTTTAACATATAATGTATTATTTGTTTCAGGGGTACAGGTCTGTGATTCAACAGTCTCACACAATTCACAGCACTCACCACAGCACATACCCTCCCCAATGTCTATCACCCAGCCACCCCATCCCTCCCAACCCCCCACCACCCCAGCCACCCTCAGTTTGGAGATTCCCTGTCTTCTAACCACACAAAACTTCTTGTGGTTCCAGGAAGAGTCTCTTTTGTGACTTTGGCTTTGGTGTGCTATTTGGGATCTATAAAAGCGTCTTTCCTTGCCCATTTAACTAATCCCTCCCTTCAACTAAGTGCTACTTCCTCCAGAAAGCTGCGTATGAACCTCAAGCCTCAGTTAAATTTCTCTCCTTTGTATTCTGTTAGGACCCTGTCATGCCTCTCAGTAAGAGCTCTTGCAACTACTGTGATTAGCAGCCTATGTGTCTATCTTTTCTTGAAAATTATGGGTCTTATTCCATTTTGTCTTTCCAGTGCCAAGCGCAATTCTTGGCACATACTAAGTGCTTGATAAATATTGTTGAATTAAATTGTCTGTCAATTGGTTAAAAAAACACAGCTTCAGTTGTAAAAAAGAAAGAAGAATCAGCTTGTTTCTACATATTCATCAATTGTGCTGTGCTTGGGTAGAAAGGGCTGGAAAGGGGATGTTAACTAAAAATTATATTGGAAGCACACATCAGATTTACACTATACGATCACCGAAAGTTAGGGCAATTTTTTCTAGTTCACTCAGATCACTTCTAGTCACTCTTTCCCTGGCTAGATCTAAATGATTTTTAATGAAACCAACATTTTTTGTTATTATTGGGCTTTAGAGGATACCTTATTATCCACCATGGGCAATATGGGATTTACATATCTGGAATATAAAATAGTACTACCTCTTTTCTGAACTACCTCAGAAATCAAATCACAAGTAAATGTGAATCAAATCTGCAGATTTCTTATTGCGTTCTTAATTTCTCTTTTTTTTTTCCTTTTCTTTTTTAGATATTATTTATTTATTTGTCAGAGAGAGAGAGAGGGAGAGAGCGCAAGCAGGGGGAAAGGCAGAGGGAGAGGGAGAAGCAGGCTCCCCGCGGAGCAGGGAGACCAATGCGGGGCTCGATCTCAGGACCCTGGGATCATGACCTGAGCCGAAGCAGATGCTTAACCCACTGAGCCACCCAGGCATCTCTCGAGGTCTTAATTTCTTAATAATTTTGGTCAGGCCATTTTCCACATGGCTATCTATACATAATAAACATTAATGTCTAGGTTAAAAGGCTCTTATGTTCTATCTCTGTCAAAGTAAAGTTTCCAAAATGTTCCTTCCATATTTACAGAAAAGCAGATTAAGAAGAAAATCTGGTAACAAATCCTCTTACTATGGAGAAGTGCTCTGCCCATAAACCCATGGGAACGACAATCCCATGGATTTTACTGAACCTATCAGAGAGCAATGATCCCCAACAGTTAGTTATCTCTGTGGCTCATTAGAAGCATCTTAGATGAAAACATTTTCACAGAAATCAAATGTCTTTAAATGTCATGCAAAGCCAAACACATAAAGCCTTTCTTTCTGGACTCACAATGCACCTATTTTCTTTCCCAGCAGCATTCTGTAGCAGGTAAACAGATAAAGCATCGTAAGAATAACTGGTTATTTGTCCTTTAAGCAATTTTTTTCCTCCTAAATCTGTTAGCTAGGACTCTGATTTTATGTAGAGAGGGCTCATACAAAAAAAAGAAGTTCTGTCGAAAGGTTATAAGACTCACTCTCAGAACTTAATGACTTTCAGGCATGGAAGGGAAGGTAGCGGAGCCTTGGGATTGCACAAATGTCAATCTAAGTACTGCTGGTGACACACAAGCACAGTCTTACTTCCGCTCCATTGCACATCTCCTTCTATTGTATTTCCTCCTGCAGACTGGCTTCTGCTGCACCCCAGTCCACGTGATAGAAAATATCTCCTCAAAGCTTCTGAGATTATTACAGATATCTTTACACAAAGAGGATGACTCTGTTTCCTTCCCGCTTTCTGTATAAGTATGTGGGTGTGTGGTGATACATACAATATGTATATAATACATATGTACATATATATACATATATATTCTGAATTTACACTTAAATACATACTTACAATGTTATGATTAAATTTAAATTTAAATGATTTTAAATTTATATTTAAATTTTAAATTTATTAAAAATTAAATAATACTATTTTTATTATTTATATATATTTAACATGAAGCATCACTTGATATCTTTATCTGTAATGCTTATCAAGTCACATCTCTTACAGTATACAGGGGATTTATTTCAACTCAAAAAGTATATATGTTTGATATCTCTCTCTCTCTCTCTCTATATATATATATATATCAACTCAAAAAGCATATACACACACATATAATGAATATCACGGACCCACTCATACATACCTACCATGAGAAAGAAAAGCTAACTTGCCTTGCTTGCCTTGCTTGCCTCAAATGTACGATTTTGGACCACGCACCAATTAGATGATTAGTATGAGTTAGTAAAACCATAGCTTTTGTGAGTCCCCTCCAACTTTATGAGTCAACGAGGTGTCTAGTTACCTAAAAGCCAAAATGAAAAGTCTAAACAAAATGCCGGTAAATGCCTATTCTTTTAAGTCAAGGACAAAAGCTTTGCTAAAAAAAAGAAAACTCTACTTGCTTAGCAATATTAGTGCTGACATTCAACAAAGATTAATCACTCAAAAGAATCATCCATTATTTATAATAGCATATTTCTTTGTCCTGAATATGGGACATTCTTTGTCTTCTTTCATCTTACAGATGATCTTTTGGTTGAGACCAATTCAGGAAGACTTCCAACCCAAACAATAAATTTTCATTGTCCTAAGAAGGAATTAAAGACCAATTACAATGGGAAGCCTACATTTTAAAATCTATGTTTCACCTCACTGATATCATAGCCAGCTTAATTCAAAGAAATTGTATTTTTTTCAGAAACGTGACACTCAGTTTCTGCAATATCGAGAAATTTCAATAATTCAGAAGTCGGTTTCATAGATTTTTGTAGAACTTTTGCCTAATTACAGAAAACTACACTAAAATTCTTTATGCTCTTTCAAGGATAGTGAGAAGAAACTGAAAACAGTAGCAGTAACGAGAGTCCAGACAAATTTATAACTGCAACAGAAATAATAATAATAAAGCACTGAAAATAGATATTAATCCCAAAAACTTAATATTCAACAGTTAATTGGCCAAAATTATTAGACAAATTCATCGTATAATTTCAACCTACAGGTTGACAAATCTATTATTTAAATATCTAATAAATTTTATATTATTTATATATGTTAAAATTAAACACCAGTTTGAGCTCACGAAGGGGATAAATTGAATATAGTAATAGGTTATTAAAGTAGGATATTTGGAAGGATCTCGTGAATAGGCTGGTCTTTTTAACAACATCTATTGAACTTATTAATAGACACAGAGTGAAAGAGTCCAGGTGAGCAAAAATATTAAATAACACAAATCGTTTCACTTTGGGAAACTGAAGTTTTGAGTTTATATTACAGCAAACAATTTTACATTTTGGACCTGTTGAAAGGTCCAAGGATCTACAAGTTTCTCAGTTTATGTCATCTTATTAAAAAAATAAAATAGTTTTGCAACATTTTCTTCTTTTATATATGGATATAATAATAATATACATGTATAAAATAAAGAGTTTATTAATTGATGAGGAATACATATAAATACATAATAAGCAACTATTATGTGCTTTATTTAGACATATTTAACTTGATAGATCATTTATTTGATAACTGTATCTATAATGCTTATGGAGACACATCTCTTCTGGTTTAAAAGAGGACTTATTGCATCTAAAAGTATTCAAATAACAAAATGATTAACTACCATTATTTCTTATTTTTTTCACACATTTAAGAAGGTAAAGAAATTTCTAGACATGGACGGGTGGATGAATAGATGAGTGAATGATCACAGGTTTTGCATTGTTTAAGAGTTTATTTGTCTTAGCTAACAGAAGAAGAAAAAATCACTACAGATAGAAACAAATTTTTAAGTGTTAAAAATTGGAAATAATTACATGAAGAGGAATTTTATGTAAAACCAGATAATAAGTATTTAATACATATTCTCCCATGCATAAAATGGGGTTAATTAAGCAATGTTTTTTATATAGCGACAACATTCACCTCCTTGACCCTTTCTTTAAATCTGTTTTCTATTTCTTTGATTCCTTCTATGAGTCAGGAAGTAAATTTTTTTTTTTAAAGATTTTATTTATTTGACAGAGAGAGACACAGTGAGAGAGGGAACACAAGCAGGGGGAGTGGGAGAGGGAGAAGCAGGCTTCCCGCGGAGCAGGGAGCCCGATGCGGGGCTCGATCCCAGGACCCTCGGACCATGACCTCAGCCGAAGGCAGACGCTTAACGACTGAGCCACCCAGGCACCCCGAGGAAGTAAATTATTGCATTTAACTTTAACGAATTTAAATCCAAACAGCCACACATAGTTATTTAAATAGTTACAGTATGGTCAGTGCAAGATCAGATTATCTCTAGTCTGCCTTCAAACAAACCATCTAAGCTTCAGAAATATTCTGTCTAGAAAGGCATTATGCTATGTGTACAAATATGTCCAGGCCTGGCTTCTTGCTCCCTCTCCAATGCTAGATCTCTTCATTTATCTGTTATTTTTTTCTCTCAACGTGAATCCTTAATGCAAAACAATGAATTATGTATATACATTTACAGCTGTTTAAATGAAAAGAGAAGTGATTTAAAACATGTGAGCATGCTTCCTGCAATGGTGTCAAACATTTACATTAAGAGAACTAGCTAAGAGTTGGCATTTGCAAAGATTTCCCAGGATGTTAACAACATTAACTATTTCAGATCAGCTTTATATAGTATTTAAAAAAAAAAAAGTGACTTATTTACCCTTTGTGACAAAAAGAAACTGGTCTTAGTAAAAAAACATAAACAAGCAAACAAACAAAAAACAACAAAAAAAGGCAGGTCTCAAGTCTGCATCCTATGCTCTCACCTGTCAAAAATAAATAATTCTCATACAGAATTAAATAGCATCTCATACAAAGTCTATCTCCCCACCTGCCCACTGTGATTCACACCATGGGGTAGAACCCGCCTCCAGGATTCCTCCAATCACATGCTGCTTGGGCTAATACTAAGGTGCACTGGTTGCAGACACAGAGGCTAAAGAGGAGAAAAGTGTTACCATTTAATTCTCTGCTTTTGAATTGAATCTGCTTTTCTGCTATGGCACCTTCTTCTTGGCCTACCCGCTATTATTCAGGCCACGGACTCACAAGGAAGTTTGTCTGGGGTGTTACAAATGACAGATGGGCATGGTGAATCTTATGGACAGTCGGGCCTTCCCTGGTTTATCTGGAATTTCATATTTGGAAGGCAAAGTGCAGTGCTACCATTAATCGTATAGGCTATGGACTTAGACAAGTGGCCTCAGGTGGCCTGGATATTTATTTACTATCACCTTGAGTGAGTTATTTAAACTTTGTGTATCCAAATTGCCCCATTTATAAAGCAGGAATATTATTAATAGCTGCCTCGGGGGCTGGTTATTGGGAAAAATTAAATGATACACGTGAATTTGTTCCCCGGTTCCCCAAATGGCAGCAACTACAATTTTTAAAAGGACAAAATTAATAAGTAAAAGGGTAATTTAATAAGTGATCCTAAGAAGTGCTTATCATCCAATTTTACTTTCTGATTTTACCCGCTGTATTTGATTCTGCTCTCCGTTGACATCGTAAACCATTTTTATTTTTATTTTTTTTAAGGATTTTATTTATTTATTTGACAGAAAGCAGAAGAGAGAGTGAAAAACAAAACAAACAAACAAACAAAAACAAGCGGGGGGAGCAGAGGCAGAGGGGGAGGGAGAAGCAGACTCCCCGCTGAGCAGGGAGCCGGATCCAGGACTCGATCCCCAGACCCTGGGACCATGACCTGAGCCAAAGGCAGACGCTTAACCATCTGAGCCACCCAGGCGCCCTGTAAGCCATTTTTAAGCACAAATTTCTTTTATAACACTTTCTATCTCTCTGACTGATTCCTAACTGAAGGAACACCCCAATCTTAAACATCACTGCAACTGTACTTTTTTTTCCCCCCTTCAAATATAACACCATTTCCAGGATTCCCTTTAGGGATCAATCACTGGCATTTATTTGTCATTAAAGTGATCTTTCACTCTCTCCTTTCACTGAAGCAGGGTCCAAGTCACATATATTCCACAACATTGACATGTCTTTTTTTTTTTTAAAGATTTTATTTATTTATTTGACAGAGAGAGAGAGAACAAGTAGGCAGAGAGGCAGGCAGAGGGAGAGGGAGAAGCAGGCTCCCCATGGAGCAGGGAGCCCGATGCGGGGCTCGATCCCAGGACCCTGGGATCATGACCTGAGCCGAAGGCAGCCGCTTAACCAGCTGAGCCACCCAGGCGCCCCAACATTGACATGTCTTAGATAAAATTTCTTCTTTCCATTCCCATAGCTACTGCCTTACTACAGACACTTAATATCCTATACCAAAGTCATTCTCCTAGTCTTCTAAGGGGGCCCCCTCTGTCTTCATTTATGAACCCTCCAAAGCGCCCAAGTGACTTCTATACAACACAGTCTGATCATGTCACTCTCTTGCTTGGAGGGCTGCAGTGATTTCAATTGTTTGTATTATAAAACTCAAACTTCTCATCATAGGGCACAAAACTGTTTATGTTATGGTCCTGTCTTGCTTTCCAGGCTCATCTTTACTCTATTCTACTTTCGAGTTTTACAAAACTACCTAGAGACCCTCCAACATCCCATGTTGTATCCATTGTGGATATGAGCAACAAAAAGTCACCCAAAACATCTAGAGCCCAAAATGGCAAGGGACACTAGTGATAAATGTATGAATAACTCATAGACTGTGATGTGGGTTAGAAGTACAACTCGGGCCATAGGGAGTGAAATTCTGAATTAGAAAGTCTCTATGAGGTTGTTAGTTAATGAGTGGTGTCTAATCTATGTGTCCCTAAGTCTGTCCCATTCTTTAAAGTTCTCAACATGGTTTCTTTACTCAGCTCATCTTGTACATGGAACAGCCTGCCCACAATATAGTTGCCCCCTAGCTCCATCACCAACTGATGATTCTGCTCTGTATCACTGAGTTAAAAATCTAGCTCAAGTCATCACTACTTAGGCAAAACGTTAGACTGGTGATCAGACCATGTATTGGTTTCTTAAGTTTTTATGTCCTCCACTCACAAACCAGTGTCTTTCTCTATAGGAAAAAAAAACCGAAATGAAACATTAAGCATTATTTCCGTGCAGGTGGGGTGGAGGGAGCTCTAGCAGTTTAAGCTACAAGTGGCAGATGGGTGTGGAAAGTTCATTGATTAACCTACACAAAGCCTCTGTATTTCCACCTGGAATACACTTTTATCCCCCTTGTCTGCTGATAACTATCCACCTTTCAAAATGTTACAGCCTTCCAAAGGACAGGGATTGTACCTTGCTTCTTGTTTTATCTCCAGCCTGGAAAATACTAGACAACCTATAAATAGCTGTTGAATTAATGAATACATATATCCGTTTCACTTCCCTATAAGATTTTCCTATCATTTGCAAAAAAAAAAAAGTTCTCTCCCTCCTTTATACCCCATTATAGCACACTCAACATATACCTTTATTAGAAACTAAAATACTGATGTCTTTATTTGATTCCATCACTTTACTGAACTGCAAGATCCTTGAGCAAACATCATGATTTATTAATTCTAACAGTATTTCTAACCTATTGCAGTTGCTGAAAAAATGCCTGTTGAATGAATGAATGAAACAATGGGCAAGTAACAAGCCCATTATGCTCCAATGTCCTTTCTGATTGATTCGTCCTTTAGGACAGCACTGCTTTATGTGAGGTTATGTGGTTCAGCAGGAAGCAGAAATAAGTAAACGTGCACAAAACTTGTCATTGTGCAGAACATTCTTCACATCCACAAGCAAAAACATTTCAGTCTATTGCTCTTCCTAGTTTGGTTGGCCTTCCACTAAAAAAAGTGTTCTTCATCACGCCCACTCTTTTGAAGCACACTCGGGAGACTTTGCTAAAGGTCCTGATACGAAACTTTGATTTTCCCCAAGGACACAATTATAAAAGTCTCTGTGGAATATACTAATTGGCTCTGTTTTAATACGCTTTTATCAAAGCATACACAATTCCTTTTTTTGGAGATCATCTAAAGGGTGGATCATATGCCAGAAATAATCAGATGTATTGTTCTTCCATTTCCTTAATGAACTCTACCATACTTTGTCTTTTCCAGTAAATTGTAAGTGAGTCACAATTTGGAAATTAATTCTAAAAGAAAGCAACTTTCCAAGCAAGGAAATGGTAAGCATTAACTTGAGTGTAGGACCATCTGTCAGAGTTAATGCCCATCAGGGATTTCTTCCCTAATGATTTGTTTCTGCAGCTAATGAAAAGCAGAGTTTTTGAACTTTGAATAGTGGCCAATTCTTTGTGTGTTTACCAACTTGTTTTCAAAGCTAATTAATGATCTTCAAGCTATAAATATTTGCATCTTTTTAAAAAAAATTGTCCCTATAGAATAAAATAGAAGGTGAAATTCCCTAAATTCCTATTCTCTGGAATAACACTAATGAACACTACATTTTTTTGAACCAACTTGTTTTTAACATCATTTAGGGTTACCTAACATCTTTAGATTTGCTTGATGTTATTAAGGTTGCCTCAAAGTTTTAAACAAACTCAGTGAATAAAATGAAAGTAGTACTTTTCAAAAGTATCAAAATAATTATCTCTAATTTGCCTGCATTGATGAAAGGTCATCTTAAATGTTCAGTATAGACAAGAGTTCTCTTACGATAACCTCGAATAATTATAATGACTGCCCTCTAGTTTGTATGTATTTTGTCTTTTCCACTCTCATATGACAGTGAAGTGGCTAATAACTCTCTAAAGTAGCCAATTACTTCTACAGTTAATTAACTGCATCAATTATCTACAAGACTTCTTGTACAATAGAAAGTTTCAGGTATTACAAATGAAATTTGCTTCATCTTTAAAGTATGTAGGTATATTATATTCAGTAAATATGCACTATTACTTATGGTAAACCCACTCTATTATGATTACCAACTGGAGCCATGGGAGAGATACAGAAATCATTTGGGAACAATTTACTTTAACTTTCCATTGTAACAATAGCAAAATTCATCACATTCTTTTTTTGAAAATGGCGTATACCCACAAGCCACAGTATTAAACTCAGGGTGAAAAGAAAGAATAGCCAGAACCAGCAGTAAAAACAGAATTTAGTGGCTCCTTTTTGTCTCAAGAGAACCCTACAGGAAATCAGTGTGGTTGGAGCAAAGCCCACCACTGCCTCCCACAAACCCCCACATGTAAAAGGCCATTTCCAAAGCTAGGATTCCTTCACTTTTCACCTGTGGCTGGCCAAATTTGTGTCACATAAATAACCTAAAAGAGTCAGATTTCCATTACTAACTCTGCAATCATAGGCACAGCCTTATCTCAGGCTCTAATTGGTTGAGGTTTGCATGAAAGAGAAGGTCTTCAATAGATATAATTAAGGACATAGAAAAGAGAGTCATCAGAATAGAAGGAGACAATTTGTCTCCCCTTTCTGGGCAGAATATTAATCTCAATAAGTAGGTAGATCTGTTTCTGACTAAAAGATAGAGATGTAAAAGATAGTAAGAGAACAGGAGAAGAATGGGAGTGGGGGAATCTAGAGATAAAATTGTGCTATCATTAAATGTCTTTAAAGACTGCCTTTCAGAACATCTCAGCACTGAACTACCCATTATTTTACTGAACTTAGTAAAAAGTTTTTGGAAAAAAAAATGGGAAAAAATGGTAAGACACTTGAACCTTATTTTAGCTAATGTATAGTTTTCAGAAAGGTATGTTTTTTAGCTTCATGTCATTTGAATGGCCCAAGATTATTAATAAGTGGCACATAAAAATTAGCCAAGTATGATGAATTGAAGTTTATAAAATTATAATAGAGAGTCCTTTGCTGAAATTATTAGTTTAAAAACTTTTTTCTACATATTTCAGCATTAGCCTAGAGATAACCCTTGCAAAGATTTAAACTGAATTAATGTATAGATTGAAGGTGTTATAATCATAGGCTAATTTTAGAATATGAAAAACAGGAAGATTGGGTGCCTGGCTGGCTCAGTCGGTGGGGTATGCAACTCTTGATCTTGGGATTGTAAGTTTGAGCCCCACACTGGATGTAAAGATTATTTAAAAACAAAATCTTGGAAAAAACACTTAAAAAAAAAACAGGAGGATATATAAATGGTCAGCAGCATGTGACTAAATATCCTACATTATTCAACATTAGGGAAATACAAGTAAAAACCACAGTGAAATACACTGCCCTTACACTAGAAGGACTATATAAAAAAAATTTAAAAGAAAATGGAAATTAGCAAGTAATGGCGGGGATGTGGTAAAGTTAAAACTGTCACACACAACTAATGGGAAAATAAAATGCTTCAGCCCCTATGGAAAATAGTTTGATTGTTCCTCAATAAATTAAACAAACAAGTACCATATGAACCAGCAAGTCCATGCCTAGGTTTGTACCCAAAAGGATTGAAAAGAAGTGTTAAAACAAATATGTGTCTGCAAACATTCACAGCAGCACTATTCACAAAAGTCAGAAAGTGGAAACAACCAAAATTTCCATCAACTTATGCACAGATAAACAAAATAAGGTATAGCCATACAAGTGAATTATTATTCAACTATAAAAAGAATGAAGTAGTGATATATGCTACCAAATGGAGGAACCTTGAAACATTATACCGAGTGAAATAAGTCAGACATAAAAGGTCACATGTTATATCATTCCATATATATATATATATATATATACACACACACACACACATATATATATGAAACATAAAGAACAGATGAATTCATAGAAAGAAAAAATCAGATTAGTGGTTGCCAAGGCCACTTATAGAGAAAAAATAGGAAGTGACTATATAATGGCTCCAGGATTTCCTTCCAGGTTGATGAAAAAGTTCTGGAACTACATAGAGTTAATGGTTGTACAGCAATGTGAATTTACTATATGCTGCCAAATCGCACATTTTAAAATTGTCAAAATGGTAAATTTTATGTAATATGAACTTTATCACAATTTTTTTAAGTATTAGGAAAAGAAATAGAATGGAGGGAAATAAGTGTCTTCAAATGTAAGTAAATATTTCTAAAAACCAAATCCCATTTATTTTTTCCCCTCTGCATTCCATAGCAGTTGCTAAAAACGTTCCACCTTGGAAGTTTACTGATGCTTCTCTTCATGGAGTTCCACCAGTATCACAGTTGCCATGGTGTCTTTTCAACCCCCAAATCCAGGGCTGGAATCAGCACAAGTCATGTTAATTTTGTGGTGCTTGACAGAGTATATTCCTTACCATATTTGTCACTGACGTATGTTATAAAAGAGGCAGCTTTCAAATACTTATTTTCATTTTAATTTATCCATGTAGAAAAAAAAAAAACAAGGGCTTTGAATTATTGAAAATTATCATCTCTTTGAGCTACTTTTAACAGAGGATTAAAAATCATGATCCCCACGATTGTCCACTCCTGACTCCTACTCACTCTTTCCTCGAAGCTAAATATTGCACATAAGCTTGTTAGTTACAGTTTGTGCCACAGGCAATGACCTCACATATGACATTTAATATCAACCGTAGCCCCTGAGACATTCGATCATCATCTCAAAGAAACAGATATGCACATTGCACTCATTGTAAAATTGCTATCCAACTTATGAAGGATAAAACAAACCATTTCATTGACATTTATGGATATATCGACCATTTAAATAAATTAGTTTGACCTAGATAAAATGTCATGTTAGACCACAGTGACTTGGAGCCCCCCAAGCTGTCACGATGTTTGCACTAAGGCTTCAAGAAATTATTGTTAGCCTGAGGAAGAGAGGCATACAATCACTAGGATCCACACCAGATGCAAAGCTCTCACCCTCTGGATGCTAATATAAATTTCCCTATAGCAATTTAAACCTTGACCAGTTATACAAGTTTGGGCAAAAGGAAAAAAAGGAAAAGGCAAAAAAAGTTTCAGTTGCTGCACAAAACATACCTTCTAGCTTTCCAAAACATACGATTTAGATGGTTAAGGTTACATAGGAAAGAATGATATTCAGATATGACTTCTAAGTGAATGAAATAGGCTATGATAAAGAAAAATGAAGAGGCAAACTCTACAAAAAATACAGTCTGGAAGATGAGTTAAATCTGATCCAGAAGATTTGAGAAAGTGAGATGAGACTTTGGCTTTAAGGTATGAATAAGAGCAAAATGAAGAGAAGAAAAGGGCTATCCTGTCAGGTGAGTCAGGGACCATAAGCAAAAACCCGGGAGTCAAAATCAAAATAGTGTGTGAGGGCGCCTGGGTGGCTCAGTTGGTTAAGCAACTGCCTTCGGCTCGGGTCATGATCCTGGAGTCCCGGGATCGAGTCCCACATCGGGCCCCCCGCTCAGTGGGGAGTCTGTTTCTCCCTCTGACCCTCTTCCCTCTCGTGCTCGCTGTCTCTCATTCTCTCTCTCTCTCAAATAAATAAATAAAATCTTTAAAAAAAACAAAATAGGGTGTGAGAATAATACTAGTCAAGTTTGACAGAAATGAGGTGGGGGCCGTATTGGATATAATAACCAATAATAAAGTAAGAAAAGCAACATGGAGTCAGAATATATAGTTCCTTAGATGCCCAGGGAAAATTTGAATATATGCACAGGAAGGTTAGTTTACTTGGTAAAGTGGATTAAAAAAGAAGAGCAATGGGCTCATAGTGTCCAAAGTTCAAAAAAGAACAAATGCCAAAATTTCAACTTTAGCTTAAATAGCTAGGTAAACGTTTTGTTTTCCTTGTCATAGAAGTTAACTTTGATGTGAATCAGATTCAAAATTTAGACATAATGGACAACCCAATATACTCCAACTTTTCAACTATGACTTTTCTCATATACACAGATGAACTTAGACACAGAGAAAACACAAGCAAACAAAAAAAAACCCCACAAATAAATAAGACCCCCAAATTACATACATAATGGTGTCACACTACACAAAGCAGTGGTTTCACCATACTTTCAATCACCATTTATGAAAATACAGTAATGATTTTATTGAGATTTCGTGTGTGTGCATATGTGTATGTGTGTGTTATCTGAAGGGAACAGCCAGAGTTCTATCAGATGTGTTTCTTTGCAATATATAGTATCTCGTTAGTAAAAAATACTCTGTTGTTGTGCATAGTGAAAGGGGAAAGGAAACTGCTAAGGAAATCCCTTAGCTTTGATAAGTAAATTAAAGCGGCTAAATGCTTTGGAGCCTGAGATAATGCCTTGGGTGAATTAATGGCTAAGAAAATCAATAGTCTACAACTTTCCTGTTGGTAACAAGATTTAATTTAAAGCTTACAGCAGAACAAAGTTGTTTTGCACAAAATTCCTCTCAGAAATAGATTGTCTTTCTGAAAACTAATTAGTTCACACTCGTCCTTTTCTCCACATCAAGACCCATCGTAATTAATATATCAAAAGTTAAAGATATAGAGAGAATATTAAAATGCAGCAAGAGAAAAACAACTGGTTACTTACAAGGGAATCCTCCAAAGACTATTAAGCTGATCCTTCAGCAGCAACTTTACAGGCCTGAAGGGAGTGGCATGATCTATTCAAAGTGCTAAAAGGAAAAAACTTCCAACCAAGAATACTCTACCAGGCAAGGTTATCATTCAGAAGTAAAGGAGATATAAAGGGTTTCCCGGACCGCACAAACTAAAGGAATTCATCACCTCCAAACTAGCCTTACAAGAATGTTAAAGGGACTTCTTTAAGCTGAAAAGAAAAGGTACTAACTTGTCACAAAGACATATAGAAAAGTAAAAATCTCAGTAGTAAATGGAAATATATAGTAAAGGTAGTAGATTAACCACTTATAAAGCCAATATGAAGGTTAAAAGACAAAAGTAGTAAAATTAACTCTAACTATAATAATTAGTTAAGAGACATGCCAAATAAAAAGATGTAAAATATGAAATCAAAAACAACACACGGTGGGAAGGAGAATAAAAATGTAGAGTTTTAGATTGCACTCAAACTTAAAACTCTATCAACTTAAAATACATTGTTTTACATATGATGTTATATGGGAACTTCATGGTAACCACATAGTAGAAAGCTATAGTAGATACATAAAAGAAAATGACAAAGGAAGCTAAATGTAACACTAAAAGGAAGGAACGAAGGAAGGAAGGGAGGGAGGGAATGAGGGAAGGGAGGAAGGGAGGAAGGGAGGGAGAAAGGGAGAGGGAGAGAAAGAAAGAAAGGAAGGAGAAAGAAAGAAGAAAAGGAAAGAAAAGAAGAAAAAAAATTTACCAGACCACAAGGGAAGAGTAAAATAAAGAAACAGAGAGAAGCTACAAAAACAGCCAAAATATAAATAAACAAAATTGCAGTAATTACATACCTATCCGTAATTACTTTAAATGTATATGGACTAAAATCTCTAATTAAAAGACAGAGTGGCTGAAAGGAGAAATAAATAAGACCCATCTATATGTTGCCTATAAGAAACTCACTTCAGAACTAAGAAAACACAAACAGAAAGTGAAGGGATGAAAAAAGACATTCCATGTACACAGAAGCAAAAAAAAAAAAAAAAGCTGGTGTAGCTATACTTATATTAGACAAAATAGAATTTAAAACAAAGACTGAAATAAAAGACAAAGAAAAGCATTACATAATGATAAAGGGGACAATACAATAAGAGGATACAATATTTATAAATATTTCTGCAACTTTCTTGTTATTTAACACTCATAGATGAACACACTTATTTCTAGATACTACAGTTTTGAAAATACACTATCAAGTCACAAAAGTGAGTTTCCCGGGATGTTACTTAGAAAGTATGTGGTACACACACAAAAATATAAATTACTTTTTTGATTTGTAATATGTTCAGTAATGAGCATGTGTTACTTTTAGGATGGAAATAGAAATAAATACCATTATTGATTTGACAAAATAATTTTACCACAATTCCAAAATACAGTAGCATTTAGATGAATTCAGTGATTCTGTAAGAAGTCAAAGAAATACAATGCTGATGTGAAGATAGTAAATATTTAAAAAAGAAAACTCTAGGGATGCTTTAAATCTTAATTATGATGTTATCAGTAAACCATCATATAATGTAAGACATATGACTTTTGTACACACTCCTAACTATCCCTTAATTTCACTTGACCCATACAGTTATTTTTCTTTTTTCACACCCAGTGCCATATGCATGTGTGTATCCTGAAATGTGAGATGATCTCTCTCTTCAAGAGCTCAGCATTCGCTCCTCTTACAGCCTTCAGGATTTGCATAGGTCAAATTATGTCAAATCAGAACTGAATGTCATAACTGACAGCGCATACCAACAGTTCACGGCCTTTTATAGAAGATAGAAGCAGAACATAAAGGAAGAGAATATTCAGAAAGAATACCAACTGCAGTGCTTTATTGAAATGGTAAACCCTATTATATTTGTATATGTCAACCAACACATGTCAAATGCTCAAGGATACAATACACATCCTGTTTAGTTTAGCATTTTACTCCCTCTTGAACAATGTGATGGAGGTCTTGTTTTGTTGATGTTATTCAACATCTGGATACAATGCATGCGCCTTGAGGTCAGGGAATTCGTCTCGCTTATCCTCAGTAAAAGCCTAGCACTTCTAAAGGTGCCTGGTGCTCGCACAATTAATATTAGCTGAATGCTTACATAAATACCTGTTGAATTTAACAAAACTAAAGAATCGCATTTCTGGGGCACATATGGCTCAGTTGGTTGAGCGTTTGATGCTTGATTTTAGCTCAGGTCATGACCTCAGGGTCTTGAGATCAAGTCCTGATCCACTCTCAGTGGGGAGGCTGCTTGGATTCTCTTTCTCCCTCTCCCTCCTTCCCTCCCTTCATTCTCCCCCTCCCCTCTCTCAAATAAATAATATAAATCAATCAATCTTTTAAAAAAATAATCATATTTCTTCTGTTTGGGAGGATATCTTAATTTGCTATGTTCCACTAACATTGCAATTTATCTCTGAGTCTCCATTGGCTAAATCACATCAAAGAAAAGTTATCAGATAGTAGCTAAGAGAGTAACTAAGAATAAAGGAAAAGAAAAAACAATCTGGACAGTCAACAATTTATATACAAATGTTTCTTATAAACAGCCTACCTCCACCGTCTGCAGAGAGTCCACCATCATACTTCCAGAGGTGTGGTAGAATATCTTGATGTTGTAAAAGAAAAAATTGCACTGGCCACTTGTTTAAAACAGCAAGGGAGACTTCATACAAATCAGTTGCAATAGAGAGCAAGGCTTTGCAATGGGGCAGAGGCAAAGAACTCAACTCCACTGAAACAAAAAGCTTTTGTTTTTAAACACCAGGGTGAGCTATGGGCTAGCGGAAAAGTACTGGAGAATGTTGGTCAAAGTGATGAGGCTATCATGTTTGCTAACTGGTTCTTATCCAAGTGAAGCTCCTACTTTCTTATGGACCAGAAGGCAGGGGCCCTGTCTTCCCTAAGGTTTACATTCCACTGGGAGGGCTCCCAGGGACTCCTGGGCCCTAAAGCTGTCAAGAGCTTGGGAGGAATTTTATGTTTCAAAGAGACAGAGAAAGAATTTACAAGTGAAAGTTTTCTTAGGTAATTGCTCCTAGAAAAAGAGGTCTGGGGCCTATAATCAAGAAGTCTACCTAAAATTTAATGAAGCTGAGGGGAATAGTAAGTCTGTCTTGATCAGTGAATTTAGACAGACATTAGAACCAGAATTGTGACATTGGAAAATAGCTTAAAAAAATCCAGAATGACTTCTTGAAAAGAATGTGCTTTCCAGTTGTCCCCAGGTACAAAACTGTGTTTCTCTACACTGCCTCAAATTCTTCATTTTGATTATTATATTTACTGAAGTTACATCAATAAAAATTCATTTGGGCTATCTAGCACTCTTTAAAAATCCAAATAATTTTAATCTTGAACACTCAAGAAAAGTAATGAGTACTTTATTAATATAAACAGAAAATTATAAATTAGTTTTCAAAACACTTGGTTGAAGGCAATACAAAAACTCCAAAACCTTGTTCAAATTCTGACTTCAACCTCTATCACCTAAATGACCTTGTGCAAGTTTTCATACTATGTTCTTTGTTTCCTAGGGTGTAGGAAAGGGATACACAGTGTTACTGAAATATTGAAATATATTGACATTAAGTGCTTAGAAGTATACCTGAAAGAGAAGTATTATCTATTATTAGTGCTTAAGAAATGGAGTAATTTTTATTTTTTTTATTTTTTTTTAAAGATTTTATTTATTCATTCATGAGAGACAGAGGGATAGAGAGAGAGAGAAGCAGAGGGAGAAGCAGGCTCCCAAGGAGCAGGGAGCCCGATGCGGGACTCGATCCCAGGACCCTGGGATCATGACCCGAGCCGAAAGCAGACGCTTAACCATCTGAGCCACCCAGGCGCCCTGGAGTAATTTTTAAATAGCTTCCTAAAATAGATAAATAAAACCCTTTTATATGTGTTTCAAATTGAGTTCTGATCCAGAATGATTTGTTGTTTTCAATTTGCTCTTTGGAAGTAGGTCCTATCTTCTGTCATAAATTTTCTAAACTTATCCAATCAGAAAAAAATTCTTACTGAACTAAATCGACCATATTTCTTCTGACATTGATATTATTCTTTTTGGTTATTTATCAAATGATTAACCAAAAAATATACATGTATTAAAACAGTATTTCCTTCAAAGCCATACATGCAATTGTATAATCGTGAAACAAGACTTATTTGTGACCAAATGAACTTTCAACAATTTATACTTAAGAAAGAAGGCTGCCTTCCTATATTGCCTTTGCCAGAAGGTGAAGTAGTAAATTCTTTTTCAGGCACAGAAACAAAATACATCATTGTAAGTAGTACAAATAATTAGAATTTAAAATTACACATGAGGAGAGTGATGTCACTAAGAGGATGACATGCGTCGCTCCTGACTTCACTCCCCCTCACAAGAACGGCTATCATCTCTTCAAGAACAAAACACCACTGAGAGAATCCTAGAACACGAGAGTGAGCCTGAAGCCCCCTCCAGGATCACACAGACCGAATTAGAAGGGTGAGAAAAGTGGCTCCCTGTTGGCCTCATCACTCCTCCCCCAGGCAGCACAGCACCAGCCGGAGAGTTCTACCCTGAGATTCGGATTCCCCCAGAGAGAAAAGAAAACTCAGAAGGGAAAACCAGCCCTCCCTTTATGGGAATCATGGGTCCCTTTCTGGGGAGCCCCTACTCTGACCTTGCACCCCTGGGAATCTATGAGGGAGGCGGGGTTGGGGGTGGGGGTGGGGAAGGGACTTGCAACAACCAGCACATGGATCTTGGGAGAGTTTAACATGCAGAGCCCAAGTAGTAATCCCAACCAGCAGCTGTGCTCATCTGCAGAACCAAGTCAGGGGGTGTACTCTGACCCAGAAACTTGGTGAGGTGCAGATCTGCCTGACTAAATGAGGACTTTTGTTGGCCCTAGAGCCCAGTTAGCCCAGACCCAGGCAAGGTGCCGAGTCACAGCCCCATCCACTGTGGAGAGGGTTGATGACAACTCTTGGAAGGTGTGCAGCTCAGTGGCACTCCAGCCAAGAGGCAGGTGAGAAGAGGTAATTGCCCCCCAGAACAAAGCCAATACTGGCATGGAGGCTAACCATGCCACACACACAGACTGGAGGATTAATTTATAGCCCAGTCTGAGGATAGCTGCCGGCCCCTCTGAATTGGAAAGACTGGGAAACAGCCTAGAGCAGCCCCTCCCCTCCCACCTAGGCAAAGGAGCTGAGACATAGCCTCACTCACTGGGAGGAGTGTCTTCCGGCCCCATTGGACCAAAAGAACTAGTAGAAATACCTGAAAGGTGTACAGCCCAGTGGGACATGAGCACAGAGAAGGGCAAACAGAGCTAATAGTTCACAGAACAAAGCCAGGGGCCATGCTTAGCTAGAGAACTTGTGGTGTGGGTCAGCCTGAGTTAAGACAACAAACTGAGAGCTTTACTGGTTTTGGAACTGCTTCTCCCTCTATAACCAGGCAGGGAATCTAATTTGTCGCCCTTCTCATTGCTGAATACAGTGTTTAGCTTGTCCAATCAGGGAAACTAACCAGAACATACAGAAAGCTATGTAACCCACTCAACCACCCCACGTGTGTTGGCATTTTAGCAGAGAACATAATCTGTGGCTTCTACCATCTGCAGAGCAAAAATGCTAGGCTCACCAGACCAAGAAATTCAGTGTGGACTCAGGCCTGATTTGGACCAGCAAACAACAAATTCTATAGGCCCTGGGTCTTGTCCTGCTGCCCTGCCAGGGAAGGGAAGCTAATTCATAGTACATGGTACATAGTACATAGTCCTGACCATCTAAGAAGCCTGACCAGAGAATTCAGTTAGACATGGAGCCCTCCTACAGCTTCACATAGGTAGGGAATCAGGCCAGCAGTCTTATCCAACTTTTCTCAGCCAGTAGCACATCTTCCCTTCCCTATCCTGAGAACTTGAATAGTTACTTCCCTCAAAATAGACCGTAATAGCAGACCTACCTGCCCCAATACAATATCAACAGACACACACAGAAAACTAAACTGAACTGACTGGTAAAGAACTGTCTCTGCCAAAGCAAACCTGTAAAGTCTGAAATAGAAGCCCTATTATTCAAATGCACAGATACCAACACAAACACACACACACACACACACACACAGAAAATCAAGGATCATGAAAAACCAGTGTTTGTGTAATGCATAATGTTAATACACACTACCTCATCTACACCAACCAACAGCACTAAGACTGGTATTAATAGGACCCTAATTTAGTTGATAAAGAAACTGAGATTCTAATGTAAGTGACTTTTCTAAGATTACCACAAGAGTAATTAATTCCAATAAATAATTCAATCTTGTATGTAAAGCATTATGTCATCTCTCAAGGGAAAAAAAATAAAGTTAGATGTCTAACACAAGGTTTCTCTTTCTGAGAATATCCTACAAATCTTGAAAATGTTCATGCTCCCAAACACTCAAATATGTGAGTGAAAATATTAAAGACGTTTATTTAAAAGTAGAGTTGGAGAAAAAAGAGAAAATAAAGGGAATCTCAAGACACCATGGTCTTTATTTGCATGTCTCCAGAACTACGAATGGTTTTTACATTGTAAAAGCTTGTAGGAAAAACCAAACAACAAACAAGCAAAGGATATGTGACAGAAATTGCTTGGTTTGCAAGTATGTGGCCTGCAAATCGTAACATATTACTCTATGGCCCTTTACAGAAAAAGTTTGCCAACCAACTTCTGCTTTATAGAGTCTACAACATATGTGGAGCCCTCAGTTTAGCTATTACCTTAAAGGCAGGTGCCTAACTTAATACCCATGACTTGTTCTTTCATGGCCTCCTATAGCCTAGAGGTGAAAAAGTCCAGAGCCTGCCCAAATTGTAAACCATATTAGGAGAAACCCCAAGCCAAATTATTATGTCATCAGAGTAAGGGAGTCCTAGAAACACAGATATAGGCACACAGTGTTACAAAGAAAATGATCTACCCTGAAAACTGTCACTGACTAAAGGGGAATACATCCTTCCTAAGGATTTGCAACATTAATTTGGCTTTTATATATAGCTTGAATCCATATAACCTGAGAGACCTGAAAAATTTGAGAGAATTTTGTGGGAAGTAGCCCTGGGTAGAAAGGAATATTTCCAAATGCCTTGGCAGAAGCAAAGCTAAGTGTGCTCTACAAGGACCACTTTCAATTCAAGAGTCAGAGGATTCCCATTGAATTCCAGTAAAAATGATCACACATTTAAAAAAAAAAATCGTAAAACAAATTGGCTTAATGAAGAAGATAGTAGCATAGGACTTATAAAGACTTAAAACACCAGAATTATCAAACAGAATATAAAGTAAGTATGCTTACTATGTTGTAATAAATAAAAATAGGGGAAGCATTATAAGAGAGCAAGAAGCTATAAAAGTTGGCCTGCCACAGTGGTGACTGGCCTATGGAAGGTACCTCAGGCACAGGTGTCTGCTAATGAACTCAAGCCTACCTGCAGAATCTAGAGCTCCTGGTGTACTGGGGGCTCCCCCTGCCCCTGGGGCACCTCTATATCCCTTGTGACCCTTGCCTCAGCACCCACGATGGATAGGAGGTCCTGCCCCCCCATTTCTTGCTGGTGTGTGTGAGGCACTTCTTGTTCCTAGATGATAGTACCTGCATATTTCTCACCTCCTTCTAGGAAAACCATGGATGTCCCAGAAAGAGGGGACCTGGTCTTATGATGATTAAGTACCTAGTGAATTCCCTGTGTATTGCCCAGTAGGTACTGGAGTAGTGGTGTTGGATGGAGAAAGCTCTACTCTCTTATCACATTCAGCCCCAAATCCCTGACCAACCTTGAAACAAATGATAGGAGGGTGGTTGGTTCTAGGGGGTCTATGGACACAAAAATCATCTACAATTCACAGCATGAAGAAAAGTTACAAAAAACAGGAAGAGATTTATTATAAGAAATTAAGGATAAAAGAAGAAAATCTAGACTGGTTTTTACTCTAGAATACACAGAATTGGATAAGGGATTTTTTAGAAAAATGTGTTCTGAGGCTTCTACAGCAGGATTGGTCTACACAGTTAAACCTGCTCCTAGCAGGACCCTGCTCAAAGGTGCTACGCCGCTAAGACACATGGCCTCAACCATTTTATGGATCCTTCCCTTGCCTTTATTGTGAGACTGTCCTACAAGCAGATCACAACCTTGGGCATATTTAAATGCCTATAGAGAAACAGAAGAGACATGATTTCATTTTTTTGTATCCCTAGAAAGATTCTTAGATTTTTACCCAGCATTTTATATATTGAGTTATTCCTAAATTTGACATTTACTTCTTCTATAAAACGAAAAATGTACAACTAATAGATGTCTAACATTATAGATATCAATCATAGATTTACATAATCAAGTAACCGTATGTTCAAGAATTCTGCCCTGTGAGAAAATCGACCCAGAACTGAAGCCTTAAATGCTGTTTTCCTTTTTAAAATTTCCATTTTTCAAATGGTAATATTATAAGTGGATTTGCATGCCAAAAACCGGATGAGTCTGTAGTTAATGAGAAAGGAATAACTTTCACATTGTATTGGCAAAGGTGCTTATGCCTAATTTTCAACAATTGAGGAAGTATGGCTAATAAATAATGTTCCAAATTTAAATATCATCTTTGTTCACACTTATTTTTCCTCAATATGTTTTGACAATGATACTTACATTACCACAGAGATCATTTAGCAATGCAGCATCTTAAATATCACATTACAATTAGCTTTTTGTTGCTGTTTTTCTTATTTTCCTTTGTTTTCTTAACACAAATTCCCAACTAGATATCAATGGCAGCAAAGTAATTACCTGAAGAAAATTCACTTCAGCAAAGAGAGCGTTCATATGTTGAGAAATCAAATAATGAAACACTTTTCACTTCCCTTAGACATGTCAGGGACACACCATGGGCAAGTCATTGGAATAAGTGATGAAGATGTAGCAAAGGGCCAGCCTCCTTTCTTTTCTTCAAGGAAATGGCAGTCTAGGACTGTCACTGGAAGATAGATCGACCACTGAAATAGTAAATCAAATAGATAGCTTTTAATTGCAACATGCACAGAGGAAGGTTAACAAACCCAGGCTTCCAATCTTGAAAAACAGGTCGAAATAATGGCATATCATGGTTCGAGGTGTTAGTGTTCTCAGGGAGTAATGTGTCACTTGAGTGCCTCAGAGGGAAAATCTGGAGAAGGTATTTAGTGCAACATCACTGAGATGCACTCAGATTTGGTGTTAACTCATTACCCCTGACACAGGTTTCAATGTTTGTAGATTTAGCCAGAATTACTTCAGCTAGAAGCTTAGTCATAATAGAAAGTCCAATGCAACCATTAGTTCCTTTATACAAGTACCATCTCTGTCTCCCATAACGAATGAAGGCCAGAGACCTCCTTCTTTTACTTCACTTTCTTTTACCTCTAACAAGACTGCATTACTAAAAATCTACTCCTCAATACTTCCCCTCTTTTATACTTATTGTGAATAAGAATCTTTCAGACCCACAAGATTGGCAAGGGTATTTTGTCATCTTCGGTCCCCTAAGAAGCAGATGCCAAGGTAGAATTAGAAATTCAAGCGAATGATGGAATTTAATGCCTGTAAAAGATAAAGGGAGGGAGAAGGGGTAGGCGGAGAGTGACTTCAGACCATGATGCTGGTCTGACGCCTGCCAATCATTTTTCACAGTACAGTTCTCTAAGGCCAGAAATAGTGCCTGACATAGAGAAAGTTTCTAATAAATGCTAGCTGAGTAATAAATGAGGTGTTTTTTGGGGGATGAAGGAACATCGGAGACAGAACTCAATGTCAAACAAATAAACAAGCAACAGGAAGTATTGATGCTGTCTCAACGGTTGGGGAGCTGGCTGAACTAAAATTTACTGAACGAGCTTCTTCTGAAAGCAAGGCCTTCCCAATATTTTAGGGAAATTAAAGTATGTCTCTACCATTGCCAGAAGTTAGTAGTAAGCACTGGTTGATCATTTATTGAGTGCACAATGTGAGTGAAAGATGTGATCATATGACAGAAGCATTCAGGCAGAAGAATAAATAAGGGTCAGGGGAAACTAAGGGAAAAGAGACATATTCTAGTGTTTCTGTTACTAGTGCTGTGCACCAAAAAAACCCCAAACTTATTATATAAAAGATGTCCATTTTATTATGTTCAAGGATTCTGTGAGTCGAGGATTCAGGCAGAATACAATGACAATGCCCTGTTTTTGTTCCATGAGATCTAGACCTTCCACTGGGCATTATTAGAGCAATACTGAAGTTAGAATTCCCATGTATTTGACTCTGTATCTTATGATGTTCTTTTTAAAATAATTACTGTAGTCCCTATAATGATAGGGTCTATTGTTCACTATTTCTCACTTTGTTTTCGGATGTTGATTTCTCTCATCGTTCAGGACTACTTTGAGCAGCCTTCTGCCCTTGACATGAATAAAATTAGTCTTTCTAAATACCCTGTAGTCATTGGTGGGAATGGTTTAACAGATTACCAATTAGCAGGACCACTAATACTTGCCTAAGTGTATTGTGGTGTTGCCAAAGCGTATTGTGGTGTTTTCAACACAAAATGTTATTATAGTTTAAGCCCCTACAACCTCCATGATTTTCATTTTTGCCAGTAATCTCTATTGGTTAAATGGTCTTTTCCAGTTGTATTATTTTAATTATCTCATCTACTACAGTTAGCTCTAAGTAAAAAGGAAGTACATATCTTCTTAGGATCCTCTCAAGAATGCTCTGGTACTCCTTCTAAAGAACAGAATTTATTTTTACAGGCAGCACTTTATTTTTACAGTCAAATTCCATCCTTCTTTTGCTACTTATATTTTCAGCATGGTTGGAGAACCTGTTACTTTTTAAACTCATCCTTGGTAATGTAATTTAAACACTGTGTCTTCAGGAATTGGAATTTTTATTCTGGTTGTGAGCCAGAGCATAATATATGTGGAGATGTTCTTTTAAGAAACTAGGAAAGGTTGCCATTACTATAGGTGAATTGTGAAAATATGCAAGACTAAGTAAAATATGATTCAATTTATACAGAGTTTGAAAGGATGGACAAAAACAGACTAATTTTTTTTCAGAAGGGGTGAAGTAGATGCCATGTTCCTTCTCTCACAGACTTTGCAGGGTCTGATATTTCTCTGCCTCACTGCCCTTACGAGAATCAAGAAATTCTTATTTAAACATTAATAGGTGACCTTTCCTTAATTCACTTTTAATTAATGTCATTTTTCCAGGCCTGGCTTCAGAACATCTTCTCATTGGGCTCTCCCCTTCCGAGAAAGAGAGAATCACTATGCACTCATTATACATCTTCCTGTTTGTAGTGATAAAGAGTCTATTAAGGTCTATGTATCTGCTTCATCTGAAGCCTCCGTCAGTAAAACATGAATCCAGAAGAATCACCTTCTCCAATTCTTCTCTCCTTGTGACATATAAGCCATACCATCTCTGATACACTGGCCACAAATGATTAGATCAGAAGCTGGTGCCTAACTCAAGGGTAAAGAAGCCTAGGCTAGATATGAAGAGGCTACCTGTCTCTGAGGTGGTTTGGCCTAAAATTTGGCCAATTTTATATATAATGTGCTGTATATATAATGGTGATAAACTGACCCAATCCCTTGAGCTTATGACATAAAAATAAGCACCAAAACATCCCATCATTTTATTTGCCTAAATGCTTATTGGACAGTTCAATCCTGGGAATTCTCAGTTCCAAAGTGATTAGTAGTCAAAAAGGGGGCTATAGTTTGTATACTTCTTGTTCCTTCATCACCATTATGTAGCTTTGGAATAAATATTCTCTCAAAGGAATCTTGGAAAAGATTCCCCCTTATAACCCGAATGAGCTTAACTAATACAAAGTATTGGCAGATAGATTAACCCTTTGTGATAAGGGTCCCAAAGACCACCCCAGGTTCAGTGATTCATTAGAAGGACTCATAGCATATACATAACTATAATTAATTACAATAAAAGGATACAAAGCCAAATCATCAAAGAGGAAAGGCATATGGAGTAAAGTTGGGAAGGAATTTCCAAGCTCAACCTTCCAGGATATGCTTAATTCCTCCAGCACCAATTTTGACAACGTGTGTGAAATGTTGTCATTAGACACTCAGCATCCAAATTTTTGTTAAGGCTATGTCACATAGACATATTCTACTTACCACGTACCAAAATTCTCGACTCCTTGAAGAAAAACAAATCTTCAGATTGGGCCACATTGATTGCACAGTCTAGGCACAACGACCCACCTTCATCAGTTATGGAACTGTGGGAATACTTCCAAAATTCAAATGCACGGACACAAGCCAATGGCCAACCTTGCAAGCCAAGTTTCCTAAGGATAGCATTTTCACATCCCCCCAGCCCCTTGCCACGTACTTCTCTTCCCTAAGACAAATAACTTCAAATTATTTTACACTTAACTTGAGAAGTTTTATTAACAAATTTTTAATCACTTTTGTTGATTACTTTTAGCTTTTCCTAAGTTAATGAACATGGCAATGGTTCAGTTATGGAAGATTCATTGCCACGGTCCACGGGTAATGTATTTGCATTTTATTGCTTTATACTATTTGAAGAAATGCTGGAAGTGACCTATTACTGTCCAGATGTAAATGGGTGCATCATGTGTAAGAATTTACCTTTTATATGTTGGGGGAAAAATTTAAGAGAATGGAAAGTCTCTTGAGGCTAGATTGGGATGTGACTACAATATTTTACATTTAAGGTGTGAGCTTTAGCCAGTTGGGTATACAAGAAGTGGTTGTTTTTGATTCATCTCTATTAAAATGTAAGAAAAATCCTCTAGTGCCACAATTCCAGGCAAACCCATTCATGGAAATTAGTGATTCATATTGGCTGTCTGGATGAACTGCACTATTTCCATCAGAAGACAATCAAACTAAACTGTATTTTAAGGAAGAATTAAAATATTGTGCATACAGATTGGAACAGATGCTGTCTTATGACTTGCTGGATTATCTACTGAGTTTAGAAAGTCTCCACTTTCCCACTTGGGGAAAGCTGTAAGAGTATAGTTAGGACTTATGCTGTCATCCTGAAAAAGAGATCAGAAAGCTAATGGTGCAGCTTCAATCTGGGATCAGGGCTTGGCCCTTTGCATCTCCACTCTAGTCCCTTACGAAAGAACTCGCTTCTCACTGATCCCTTTCCTCCCAAGCTATTCCACATGGAGCAGGACCTTATCTCTTCTTAGTTAATTTTTTTCTAAGACCTCTCCAAAAAGGTGCAATGACTATTTTATTGGTTAATTACTCTATCAATTAATATTTCTTAATAAGTTTAGTATATTAGAATTTTTTTATTTGGGTTCAGTTGATGATTGCAAACATAATTATTAATCCATCTTTAAGCCAACGGATTAAGTGCTGTCTGAAAAACTGCCAAGTAGTCTATCACTTTCTAAATGAAGAAAAACCATCAGCAAAGGAAGTTTCTCACTTTTCTTTTAGCCTAACCCTTCATTTAGATGATGAGACACATCCGTAACAACAATTAATCACTTCAAGAGTGGCTGCTAACTAAATTTGGATTTACACCTTTGAATTCTTCAATTCACTAGCCAACATTCTTCCTAACAGGTTTATAGTTTTATTAGCATCAGAAATGTGTCCTTTAGAAGAGCACACATAAGCAGAGTCAGACACCCAATTTCATAAAAGGGCTTTAACTGAGTGACAATGACTAATAGCATTCAGTAAATTAAAAAAAAACAACTGAGTTTGCATTTGTGTACCATATCAGGACAGCAATGACAGTCCTAGAATTTTTTTAAACATTGAGCTAAACCCACACCAGTATATAGATATAAAGACAGTATATCTTTTGTAATAGTAACTACATGTATCTAGGTAAGAAGAGCTATTTTTCATTCTGAATAATTTTCTTCAGAACAAGAAAATAATAAAGTTGCCTTAAATGATGAGTAAAACATTCTCTAAGTTTACAGCTTTAGTAGAGTGATCTAAAACTTTACAAAACAAATTTTCACTACGAAGCTAAGTGACTTGAGTCACTCACATGATTAACCAGGAAGTTCTCTGCCTTTCAATCGCCCGACAGACAAATTTCGAGCACCACATTACAAAATCTGAAATCTTGTTGAAATAACACATGTAATCTAAATAAAGCTAGAATATGCCTTTAATTTCTTTTTTTTTTTCTGTCTGGGTAGAAAACTTAAGAAGTCTGGAGAACAAATGGCAATTAATCTCATCCTTCAGTTGAATATTCTAAAACTTTGGAAGAGGAAGAAAGATAAGGCAAATATTCGGCCACTACAAATTTCAGTGGTATCAATGGCTTTTCAGCTGGGGGAGCATACTAATCCCATCTCAGTTGTCTGGCAACTCTAATTAATACCAATTCCAACAATTGTATTGCATAGAGGCAGAAAGCATCTTTCACATGCTCTAGTCTCCAATTCCTAAATCTTTCCCAGGAAAATACATGAATCCTTTAATTTATAGAGTCTGGGAGAGATGACTGCCTATCCAGGGAGGGTCCTGGTATGTATTCATAGCCACTGTCCTCACCACCATAACCTGTGGCTTCTACAAAGCACCATTGTGGAGGGCTGCTTCCCCAGGGCTCCAGGTCTTCAGGCTCATACCGAAGGGAAATCTCTGAGGGTGAAAATGAAGTAAATGAGGAGAATAAATATAGTTTGGTAACTACTGCCGGGATGATCTGGGGAGTTAAAGACCATGATGGAAAAGATACTTCCCTAGAAAGAAACAATATTAAGAATGTTGACAGGATGGGGGCGCCTGGGTGGCTCAGTCGTTAAGCGTCTGCCTTCGGCTCAGGTCATGATCCCAGGGTCTTGGGATCGAGCCCCGCATTGGGCTCCCTGCTCTCCGGGAAAGCCTGCTTCGCTTCTCCCTCTCCCACTCCTCCTGCTTGTGTTCCCTCTCTCACTGTGTCTCTCTCTGTCAAATAAATAAATAAAATCTAAAAAAAAAAAAAAAAAAGAATGTTGACAGGATGACTCTAGATATTAAGACATCTTAGATTTGTATGTTATTCACTTAAGACTGGAAGGCTTGGGAGGTAAACAAAAGGAGGAGAAGCTCAAATGGTGTTATTTACTTTATAAAGTTTTTTTCTTCTAAGTCTGCCCAGAGTTAGAAGTTTGAACTTAGGCAAAAATTTCTCCCAAATTCATTTCAGTAATGATAACTCTTCCCCAAAACTAAAATTATACCTCTTCCACTTATCTTAGACTTCAGATCAGTTTAACTGTGGTCGTTTTATATTTTGCTGTTTAAAATCACTATCCCTAATAACGCAGATTTGACTTATTTTTCTCTCTCTGTGTCATTGCCGAACGTTCAATTTTTTTTAGTAAGCACATGACCAAACATATATTGTTTGTTTTTTTCTAAGCAGGTCTTTAAAACTCATTAAATTATCCTTATATCATTTTCTGAAAACTTAGCTTAATTTTGGCTTTCTTCTTTGAGACAATGATACATTTATATAATGCTATCCTTTACTTCTTGGCTTTGATTATGTGTTCCTCCTTCCAATTTGTCTATATCTTACTTCAATTGTAAAAAACCAGAAAGTTCCCTGTAGACACTGCAGATTCTTTAGGTGTCTCACAGTATGTTAATCATCAAAATACATTTTCTACATGTAATTATAATGTGGAAACTTTTTCTTCCAACTAAACTTTTCTTGGAATTTCTGGTCTGAACATTGACTTTTTATTTGATAAAGAATTTATTTGAAAAAGACTTTTTATTTGATAAATATAATTTTGAAATCTCCTTTTGCACGTCCAATATGTATGTATTTTCTAACTGGTCTTGATCTTCTGGGTTGCTTTTGTTCCAAGGTTCTGATTCCTACTAATTCATCAATCAGACAGACCTTTTGTATCAACTTAAACTGTGTATTGAGTCCAGCTTTCCCCTATTGTTTCCTTAAAGTGTCCATGCAGTCCCCTAAGATCTTGACTGCAGCCTAAGCTCTACATGATGATCAGTTGTTCTGTGCAAAGCATTCTGTAAGTCATTCAGATGTGTGCCATACACTGCAAACAATGAAATAGAGTGAATATTGAAATAGTCATTTTTTTATTTGAGATTGGAATTCTTACCCACCTACATGAAAAGACATTTCCTTGGCTACATTTTCCCGGGAATGGGTACGAGGGGATATATTACAATAAGCAATTTTGCATCACTTGATTCACACGTGAAAGTTTTTTAGTGCTATTATTTTGGCCCAGCTCTGGCTCAAATATCTTCATTAGCAGACTCCCCAGTTTGAATTCCAAGAATGGCTCAGTTTTCACTGTCTCCGTAGAGTGTTCTGAATTTCCTATTTATTTCCTCTCTTATTATACTGTATCAGAAACTCCTCTAAGAGAATTAAAGTTTGATTAAGAACCAGGTCAGATTATATTCTGCTATGACTTTGGTGGTGTCTTTCCATCTTTCCTTCAACAAATATCGAAAGATTATCTATTGAAATACTCACTGTTATAGCTACTGGCATTACAACTGAAAACAGAACAAAACAAATCCCCATCCTCAGAAAGCTCACTCTTTACTAGGTAAGAACACAATAAATAAGGTAAAAAAATAAACATCTATGTTAGAAGGTGATGAGTGCTCTGAAGAAAAACAAAGCAACAGGAGGAAGACAAAGTTCATATATGTGCAGTTTTGATGGAGTGGCTAGGGTCTGGTTTCCCTCAGACGGTGAGAGCTGAGTAAAGACCTGAAGGAAGTAAAGGAGAAATTCACATGAATGTCTGGGAAAAGAGTGTTTCAGGCAGGGGCGGAGAGGACAAGTATCAAAACCTCGGGCTGAGAATCTGATTGAAATGACTGAGGAATCACAAGGAGACTGGTGTAGGTGGTGAAGAGTAAGCAATTGAGAAGATAGGGTCGAAATCAGTTGCATTGTGTGGAGCTTCTGTGTGGTTGGTTTGTAAGGATATTAGTCTCATGATTTAGGAAGCTGTCATTGGACTCAACCGTCATGATCTTAAGTCATAGAATCTAACTTTTTAAACAATATGACTTGGGTGGCTCTCTGAGAAATAGACCAAAGGCAGGCAAAAGAGAAAAGAGCAAAAACAGCTGGGGACTGTTGCCATACAATAGAGAGAAGAGGCAGTAGTAGCTTGGGGCAATGCATTAGTCATAGAAGTTGGGAGACATGGTTAGATTTGGAATATATTTTAAGGCAGAGTTACAGATTTTGCTGACAGTTAGAACATGGTTATGACAAACTAAGAGAAAAGGATGCCTCCAAACGTTTTAGCCAAGGCACATGGAAGACGTAGTTGCCCTGGATGGAAGACTAGGGGACTAGGGTTTCATGGGCGGTGCGAGAAGAGGAGAGATTATGACCTCAGTTTTTCAAGTGTCAAGTCTGAGACGCCCAGGAGACACCCAGTAGGAGATATTTGGGAAGCCAGTTGGATATATGTCTAGAGTTGAGCAGGGAGGTGGACTGAGGATCAATTAGCTTGTGGATGGTTATTAAAAGCCTAAAGGTTTTATGATATTCCAAAGAAGTGAATGTGTAAAGAAAATAAAGGGGAAAAAAGGGCCTGTGTGCTGGGATTCTCCAACATTAGGAGGCTAGGGAGGTAAGAAAGAATAGATAAAGGAGATAGTAAAATAATGTCCAGAGAGATAAGAAGAGAAACAGAGAGTATGGGATCCTCTAAGACAAGTACAGAAACTCCTTTAAGGAGAAAGTAGGGATCATTATGCTATGGGTAGTTAGATGCAGCCCGAGAATTGTCCCTTGAATTTACTAATATAAAGTTTGAGTTCAAATGAGAATAATTATATAAGCAAGATTGAGAAAGAAAAAGAGACTAGAAGTCGGAGAACATTTTCTTTTTTTAATTTGCAGATAATTATTTTTCCCCTTACTATGAAAAAGAGATACACGGAATTGTGGCTAGAGTAAGAAGAAACTGATAAAACAATGATTTTTGTATGTCTTAGTTTTACTGGTTTTTGTGATGAGACCAGAGGGGGCATATTTGTGGGGTGATGATAAAGTGGCTGGAGAGATGGGGAAAATGATGATGCAAGAGACAGGAGGAGAGATTGCAGGAACAATGTCCTTGAGCTGGAGAGAGAGAATGTGACAGTGTGGGGAGTTAGTGCAAGAGCTCACTCATGGCCCAAGAGGAAAGGCTAAGTGAATATAAACAGGTGCAGAAGGGATACTCGGAGCTGGTGGAAGTTCAGATTTCTTCCATTTCCTCTGTGAAATAGGTAGCTAAGTGTAGGAATGGAGGAGCAGGTATTTTTGTGGGGAGGAGGAAGCAGGAGCTGGTCAATGTGATGAGACCCTCTGTGTTTGCTAACTGGTGCTTCTCAAAGTTAGGCTTCTATCCTCCTACGGAGACTAGAAGACAGGACCCCGCCTTTCCTGAGGATTACCTTTCAAAGGGAGGGTTCCCAGGTCCCTAAGAAAAACATTTCTGGGTTGTGTAACTGGCAGGAGGCTGGGAGATTTACGTCTCATAGGTGCAGAGAAAGAATCTACGGTTGAAAGTTTTCTAAGGCAAATGCTTTCTTAGAAAAGGGAGGTCAGGGACCTACAGTGACAAAGGAACCTGTCAAGAGTTTAGTCAAGCTGAGGGAAACTGTAAGGCCATCTCGATCATGTTAAAGGCCAGGATGAGATGAGTGACCATGAATTGAAAGTTAGATCTGTCAGTCCAACTATGTATTTTTTTCATACTCACACTATGTGTTGTGAGAGAGTCTGATTTAACTACAGCTGTGGTTTTACCAAGTAACTATGATAAAGCAGTACAAGGACAAAGGAGTTGAGGATGTATGCCAAGAGGTGACTCAAATGAAGGACCATGAAATGTAAGGACAGCCAATTGAGGGGTAAAGGCAGCACCTCGGGATAAAAGGGATAATGAAAAATTAGTAAGCTCATTGGACTGAAGATGCCGATAGGGTTAAAGCATTACATGGATTCAGGAAGTAGAGGGTGTGAGTGGAAAAGAGGGAAGGTGTGGTCAGAGGTGTGGTGCTGGAAACTGACAAGATCTGGGCGGTAAACCACTGGACAAGGGGCTGATGGAGAGGGCAGGACTAGACCAGGGGCAGAAAGGTTTGAACGGATAAAACATATGAATATTTAATCATCAAGAAGAGTGCTGGAGAAAAGGAAAATAAGCCAGGCTTTAAAATCTTAAGCAATAAGAAGTGACCTGTGGGCAAGAGAGACCATAAATTACATTTAAAATTAGGGGCACTGTCTTCTTTTCTAGTGCCCAGCTGTTCACCCAACAACGGAATGAATAGTTGCTAAAATGTAACTCCCTCAAGAAAATTCCTTGAACAAAAAACTGTAAGGAGATCAAAATATTTACTGCTTTGGAGAAAAGACTGTGAATGACTAGAATGTTTTGCTTTGTTCCTTTATGTAGTTTCTTAATTCACCACAAATGAGAACAAAATACTTTTCTAATCAGGAATAGTAAGGACGGAAAGAAAGAAAATAATCAAATTTTCTAATATGTCATTGTACTTAAATCAAGTTACTTTGTGATTACGAACCTTGTAAATTATTGTCCCTTCACTTGAAAAACAAAACAAATTATTCAATACCAATTTCCATTTCATAAATATTTCCATTCATTATTTTCCATGATCTTCAGGGGAAATCAAATCTAGCATACTTTGGGGCTGTGGTTAGAGCATGGTGTTATTTCCCCGAAAGTCTTATTTAAAATACTTCTGTTAGAGCCAAATCGCAAAAATTCCTTTCTGAGAGTCCATTTTGAGGCCAATATATATATATATATATTTTTTTTTTTTTTTCCCTTAACTTTGGAAAGCATATGGTATTTCAATTTCCAGGAAACTTTAATGACAGTAAGCTTACTCTCCATGAACACAAGTCATAGAATTCCAGTTTCCTTGCCTGGCCTACATTTTTGGCCATTACAGTGAAACCTCAAGCCACTGGCTAAATGCTCCTGTTGAGAAGAATCTGTTGTCTAGCCTTCTAAAACCATTTTCCTTTAACTTTTTGTTCAGTAAGTTCCTTTAGGCAAGTTACTTGTCCTATAACATATAGTTGTGGCTCATGAACAAGAGGTAGAAAAATAAGCAGCTAGGGACATTTTTAATATTTATTTTCAATCTGATAATATAATTAAGAGCCATTCTTCAAAACAGTGATATGGCAATAATCATTTTCATCCATTTTCACTTATGTCAGAGACTCCCCACAAAAATTAATTAAATGCTTCCATGAACTCTGAGGGCCAAATTTTCTTTAAGGACCTAATTAAAAAACCATGATTAAAAAACCCCAATGCATTAAACTTTCAACCTGGCAATGAAATACTGACAAGTTTTTTGTTTTTGTTGTTCTTTTTTTTTCAATGAAAGACTTGCAGATGAGCAAGCCACTCAATGCTGTCAGCACATGTTCCAAGATGAGTTAACTGTGACCCTACCTCCGCTCCCAGCAAAGTCATCTTTTACAAGCTTTACATTTCATCTCTCTGAATGTGCCAGAAGTTCTTTAAAAAGTTTTCACAAACATTTATTCAATGTATTGGCAAAGCGTCTGTGAGGTCGAAGATGGAAGTAAGAAGCGAATATCAGAATTTTAGATCTAAAATATTCCTTGTTTTACATCCTGACATTGGATCAGTGCAATGTAAAAAGTCAGCCAGGTGTCCTCTTTACTTACAAAGCCTGCTCAAAATTATATTCTCTGACACTAATTTCTTACCTTCTAGATTAGTATTACTCTGCACAATATAATTGGTGTTACTTTGTAAATGCTTGCTTCTCCTTAGTAGTAATTTCTAAATTATCAAGACTCTGAAACTAAGATAAAAATCCAAATTTTGTAATAGAACTTTGCTAAAAATGACTGGAAGTCTCTAGGAAGTGTGTATACACACACACACACACACACACACACGCACACACGCATAGATACACAAAAAATTGCCTAGGTGGCATAATTTTCTTAGATGAATTGAAACTTGAAACAATACCTTTGTAGTGTCCCCTAGAGCACTTTGAGGGTCATATTTCTCACTCACAATTTGCAAATCAAGAATACAGAACATAAACATAGTTATGTGAAAATGGTAATTAATTTTTACCTTACTGAAGCCATAATCGTGTATAGTAGAGAAACATCTATTTTCTCTTTCCAGTGGGGAACGTCAGTGTCACATGTTAAAAAACACATGTCAATTCCAGAATTCTAGGTACCACTCTTGTCTTTGCAAGAAGTGAAGACTTGAATTAGCCTTTGTTTGGGAAAAAATAAAGTAATAAAACAGTTTGTCTGCAGGGTGAGCAGATCTGCAACTATCTGGACCATATATCCTTGAAACATTTCTTATATGGCTTCTTTCCTCCCGGTATGTGTACATTTCTGCTTGTTTTCAGGGGGTTGTATGTATAGATTCTTGATCAAGAAGTTACTTACAGGGAATCAGGAGCAGAGACACGAAAGACCAGAGGAAAGGCCCGCTAGCTTGATCTTCTACTCAAGAATACATTGTTCTGCCCTGGTACTACCTCAAACGTGATTGTACTTAAGGCTGAATAATTCAGGCTACAGTAGATGTTCTGATATCAAATTACTACATTGATAGCATAAGACCAGACCACATCCCTATAGGTACGAGTGCTATTTTAACTAAGGAGAGTGGATATTCTGACTGCAAATCATTCAATGTCAAAAACGAAAAATAAAGATGTAAGCCTTTCAATGGAAGTGCCAAAGAAACTGTTCTCAGCATCCTAGGGGCAGTTTTGAATAGAGGTGGTTAAAATACTCCTGAGCATTAAACTTGATTTTGTCAAGCAGCATCAATCAGGCTAGCACCTGTGCCCAAGAGCATCCGGGAAGTCTCCTGACATTGACTCACAGCTGGTAACGTCTGCATGTAGTCACAGTCACATTCAGGAGCTGTCCTAGCTTATTGGCACGAGACTTCCCTTCCCTTCCTCCCAACCCTTCTGTATTCTGATTACGGTTTACAACCTTATCTCCATTTCCATGGGAGAGAAGATGAGCAGGTTGAGGACTTTGCCTGGAGATGGCAGCAAGTAACCAGTGGAGGAAGGCGTGACCATTGGAAATAACAACATCAGTCCACAATGTGACATGGCTGATGCGGCCAGTGACTGCCAGGACCAAACTGAAATTTTCTATAATACTGAAGGAGAAAAACCTGCTAAAAGACTATACATCATACATCTAAGTGTGAATAAGCACTTCAGCCATTTTAATTTGGACATTTGTTCAGTGTAACATTTACAATTAAATATTTTTATTGAAGTTTTAACCTACTGTATGGGAGAAGATATTTGCAAATGATAAATCTAATAAGGGATTAATATCCAAAACACATAAAGAACTTACACAACTCAACACCAAAAGAACCCCGAATTATCCAATTAAAATGGGCAGAGGACCTGAATAGACATTTTTCCAAAGACATGCAGATGGCCAACAGATACATGCAAAGATGCTCAACATCACTAATCATCAGGGAAATGCAAATCAAAATCACAATGAGGCATCACCTCACACCGGCCAGAATAATTAAAATCAAAAGCACAAGAAATAACAAGTGTTGGCGAGGATGTGGAGAAAAAGGAAGCCCCATGCATTGTTGGTGGGAATGCAAACTGAAGCAGACACCGTGGAAAACAGTACAGAGTTTCCTCAAAAAATTAAATAGATAAGTACAATACGATTCAGTAATTCCACTACTGGCTATCTAACCAAAGAAAATGAAAACACTAATGCAAAAAGATATACGCACCCCTATGTTTACTGCAGCATTATTTACAGTAAGTCAAGATATGGAAGCAACATAAATGTCCGTGGATAGATGGATGGATAAAAAATATGTGGTGTGTATATATACATACATATTATATATGTGTAAGGGAATATCACTTAGCCATAAAAAGAATGAAATCTTGCCATTTGCAATAACATGGATGGACCTAGAGGGTATAATGCTAAGCAAAAAAGTTGGTCAGAGCAAGATAAATACCATCTGATTTCACTCATATGTGGAGTTTAAGAAATAAAACAAAGAAATAAACAAACAAAAAATCCACATTCTTAAGTAAAGAAAATAGACTGATCATTACCAGAGGGGAGGTGGGAGGGGGGGAATGGATAAAATACATAAAGGGTATCCAGAGTGTACCTATTTTGATGAGCACTGAGTAATGTAGAGAATTGTTGAATCATTATACTGGACACCTGAAACTAATACAACGCTGTATGTTAATTATACTTAAAAAATTATGAAGTTTTCTTCACTGGCTTTCATTTCTTATGCTCACATGGTAGACATGAGACTGTCATATTTGGGACAGTCTTCTTGCAAGATTGGCCCTTGGCTGGCATGTGGAACCTATGAGGGCATGGAGCACAGGAGCATTGGTTTGATGTCCAGGTAGTAAACGTGACACTGAGTTTTGAAACAGACATCATTCCAAATTCTGAGTCTAGTTCAAAGCATATCCAAACCAATTAAACTAGCAGGGAAAATGGCACCACCTTGGCATTATAGGTTGGTATCCTACCTCTTTATTAATTCATTCATTTTTCATTCAACAAGTATTTATGAAGCCTCTCCAGTGACAGGTACTGTTGATGGCATTGGGAACAGAAGAGTGAACCAGACAGTCTTTTCTAATAAAAGTTAGACAACAACAAAAAAAAACACAAAGAAGATAATAAAATGTCTGGTAGCAATAAAAACTATGAAGAAAACTCAAACAAGGTTAAGAGAAAAGAGTATGGAAGAGATGGGTGCTAAGGGAGGGACCCAGCAGGGAAGTGATTCTCACTAAGGGCATCTCTAACAGGGGCATCTCCCTTTAAGGTGCTTTGTGGACACTGAACATCTGTCATGGAACCAGCAAAAAAAAAAAAAAAAAAAAAAAAAAAGACAGGACACTTATTGAGCACATGCAGGATATCTAGGGAAACCCAGAAACAATTGGGAGGCTTTGGGACACATTGCTGTCCTGGATTATGCACACGGGGAGAGAAGCCATTGACATTTGAGTTACTACTTGTTAGTATGACCTCACTGTCCCCAGAATCTATGGAGACGTAGGATTATTCAGATGCTACAACTTATGGCAGGAATCAAAACGGAGTAATTGAGAAAGACAACTGGGAACCCGGACCTGGAGCAAAGGTCAAAGATCACACCTGAAGATATCTATTTGGATGTCATAGCAACAGCGGTAAAACAATGATAACAGTATAACGAGACAAGCAAGAGTCAAAGGTGGAGTCTTGAGGAATGTTCACATTTAGGTTCAAGGGGGAGAAATAGCAGAGGGAGACATTAATTTAAGGAGAATCAAAATAAAGAAATAGCAAAAATACCAAAAACATGAGAGTATTCAAAAAAAAAGAAGAAGAAGAAGAAAACAACCCAGAAGAGTGTTCCATAATGCCAAGTTCTACAAGAAGAGGATACATGCTGAGAAATAAAAAGAGTAAACTTGTTTAGAGGATATACGGAAAGAACAGGAAAAAAGCATCATTCGTGTGTTAAAACATGAAGCTCAATTTTATGGCATCATAAAGGAATTCAGATGAAACGGTCTTAGATCAGGTGCCTCACACATTGAGCCAAGAAAAGAAGGACAGCTAGGCTGGTGCTAACAGGTGCACCCATCACAAAGCTGGCAATTAAATGTGTACTTCGTGATACTTAAATAAATGAGGCTATAAATTAAAGGGTAGCAATAAGTGAATATGAGTTTGACTTTGTTTTTGTTGCTCTTGTTTGCTGTTGTTGTCAATAAGGAAAGCAGAAGGGGAGAAGCCATGGAAAGAGAGAAACTGAAGTTATCGAAGACAGGGGGGATGATAATGAGAGCACTCACGTGGAGCATGGAGCATCGTAAGGAAATAGACCAAGAACTTGAAGAGGTTGTGCACTTCCTCTGAAGTAGCAAGATGGATAGAACGCCCTCGATGCTTCAAGGTGAAGATTAAGTCATATCTAAGAGTTAGTGCTTGATAACCGCCATCTCCTTTGAGACTGGAGGCAAAGTCACTAGCAAAATCTGCAGGGCTAACAGATCCAGAAATGACACAAACCTTCCTGACATTTCGATTATAAAATGTGAGCCCTTCCAAAGCAGGGACATTCTATTTGGAGACCTATTCTACCTCTCCTCCTCCAACTCCCAGCCAGACGTGTTGCTGAAAGATTGGAGACTTAAACGCTAGGAGAGGAAAGTTTGAAGATTTGCAAGAGGCTGATGTGGGGCAGGAAAAGGTACCTGCTCACGGAGCTGCTGCGGGGGGAGTTCCGCCTACTGACGGTGACTCTAGTGCGACCTCTGCTGGGCTCCTAACTTCAGGCTCCCACCCAGAGAACGTTAGCAAGATTGATAGGTGTTCAAGGCATCCATCAGTCTTTTCGGCTTTTTTTTAAAGTAGAGTTGATACACAATGTTACATTAATCTCAAGTGGACATTATAGTGACTGGACATCTCTGTATGTTATACTATGCTCACCACAAGAGTAGTTGCCATCTGTCACCATACAACACGATTACAATGCTGTTGGCTACATTCCCTACACTGTACTTTTTTTTTTTTTTAAGATTTTACTTATTTACTTGACAGAGAGAGACACAGCGAGTGAGGGAACACAAGCAGAGGGAGAGGGAGAAGCAGGCTTCCTGTGGAGCAGGGAGCCCGATGCGGGGCTTGATCCCAGGACCCTGGGATCATGATCTGAGCCGAAGGCAGACGCTTAACGACTGAGCCACCCAGGCGCCCCCTACACTGTATTTTTTTAAACTCATGCAACTGGTCCCGCATAAACGCTAGTGAGGGTGGTAAAAGCAACCCTTGAGCACAATGTTATTTGACTGAAAATTCCCTAGATCCTATTAACAACAAAAATATAACAAACATTTTAAATCGAATACCTGAAACTATTTATTTCCTTCATCTTAACCTATTTTTACCCCAGATTAAATGTATACCTATCACACTTCCACTGTAAAAAAAAAAAAAAAAAAAAAAAGCCTAATAGTCTATATTTTTAACAATAAACATACAAACTTTACTTTTGCAATTCCAGAAGGGAAAATGTATATGAAAAGCCGGTGCCTCCAAGCACATGAATGATGAAATGAAATTTCAAAGAAACCAAAACAGCCAAGAAAGGAAGAGGGAAATGGATACATAGAGAGCTATTTCTAGAGACCTGGACTAAAATGTAAAATGTATTTTCCCACAGAAATTGTACCACAAATGACATCTTACGATTGTTTTAAAAGTACAATTCAATAAATGATTTCATAAGATTTTTTTTGGACCATCCTGGGACTGCAGCCATCATTATACATCAGTCCTGTGCAAAAACAAAAAGGCATTCCTAATACCAAATCAATGACTGATAAGCGATGTAGCCCACTACAAACCATTTTGTGATAGCCCCTATTTATACTTTGGGTAGAGCCAAGAGAAGACCCTAGGTTATCTCAGGAAATGCAATGGCAAATTGGTTTTCTTCCATGTGCCAACTTCAGTCAGTTGGAGTGATGTGTTAGGAAGGACTCTGAAACCATGTTTTGTGGAGGCGGGAAAGAGCGCTGTTGTGCCTTGCTTGGATCTTTCACGGGACTGGCTGAGAGTCGGATGGGACTACTCCCATCTGCTTTGGAAGAAGGGGAGACCCAGAGGGGACAGGAAAGCAAACTGAAGGCTTTTGTTTCTTCCCCTACTTAAACCACATCAGCTACTCTTAAAAGGGGAGGCACCCAAAGGAGTAGCCAACACGGGAAATGACTGAGAAATGGGGAGAACTCCCCACCAGCAGTCCCCTCCCGGGTATCTGCCACAGTGAAGATGACAACAAAATCAAGCGAGTGAACCCAAACTCACTGAGGCAACCAGAAGGAGAAATGATATGCCGCAGCTCAACAATTTCCCTGTCAGGGCAAGAATCCCTAAAGTCCATACATTGTGGCGAATATAACCTGGAATGGCCTCATGTGGACGGAGAAAAGCTTCAAGATCAGACATTTGTTGTTGCTGTGACTCAAGTTGACACAGGGTAGCTTTTCTTTCTTTCTTTTTGTCCTACACAAGCAGTTTTATGTTTGTGCTACAGCATTTTAAACAGGATCTGGCTAAAGAGGGAAATTAAATTGGAGGCTAGTCACTAGAGCTCTCAGTTCTATTTAAAAATGTTTTAAAAACCCCCACTAATAAGGGAACCCAGTGCCCATTAGTATTGACTTGGTGTTTGGGTCTGCACCATCAAAGTCAACACCTCATTGTTATCTCCTGTTGATTGTTGTAAATGGGGTACAGATAAGAATAAAGATAAAGATCAAATAAAACCATAAATTTCAAGTCAATACCTGCCAGCTAAATGAGTCGAGCATTTTAGGAGGCAAAGGACAGAGAGACATGTCTCTCTCAATGCATTCATTCCATGTATTGACCTGGAAGTGGCCTTTATAATTAATTCATGATGTTTGATTTCATTTTATTCAGGGTGTGAGTCACACATGAGCTTTGAGTTCTCATCACTTTGGATATAACTATAGCCTAAAAATGTTAAAATGAACTTTTATTTTTCAGGAAAATGTACAAAGAAATCATTTGGAAGAAGAACCTCATATTGATCATCATATTTTGAAAATTACATTTCAAAAATGTATATATCCCACTAGTACCTTTTAAAAGATAGCTAATATTTAAATTATTTCTCTGAGTGCTGTTCTCTTTATATTAAAATAAAACAATTTCCTTTGATTGCCAGGTAGTTTTTCTAAGGTTGATCAACTAGTTACCTTTTTGTAATGTCATGGTTAACTAATTAATGTTACAATATGAAATATTTTATAAGCTAATGACAACTTTGTGAACAAAAGAAAATTGTCCATATTGTACACAATTTCTTGAAAATCCTCACATAATCATTGCTAGCTCTTTTGTATTCTGAACTTAATATTTTGGCTTGCTAAATAATTACAATTTAAAACGAAAGAGCACAAAAGAAACTGGGGTGGTAATGGTTGCTATCATCCTTTATCAACTAATTAAACCCATAGTTACAGATGAAAAGCGGCAAAAGCAGGTCAAATAAATCTTGCTTTGACAGCTGCTGGTAGAATTTTTATTTTATAACAGTTGTTTGGTTATCATCACTTTAAAAGGTAGGTTTTTTGTTCTGCTGGACTTCTTAAAGTTCTGAGATTTCCCATTATATGTAAATATTTAAATTACGCTCAAACACCCCTCTATAGTTTATCACTAGTGAGTAACTTACCTCATTGAATCCTTTGTCAGAAATTGTCCCATGGGTAGCTGAGTATTCTAAACATCAACCAGTAAAATTGAAAAAAAAAAAAAATCAAAGTAATCCCAGAGTAAATTTACAAATCTCTTCAGAGATTACATAAAATTAGTACTGGAGAATGACTCAAATCGTATGGAAACTCTTCACAAAAGAGGATCCAACCAAATTATACCAGTTAACTGAAAAGGGGCATTAACAAGAATGGTGAAAAGTGTTTCCAAAGACAATGATTAGAATATCAAAGGATCAGTAGTGACCTTTAGAAAAAATTATAAAATTCTTGGGATTTTAAAAAAGATTTATTTACTTATTTGAGAGAAAGAGAGAGCATGAGCAAGTGAGGGGAGGGGCACATTCCCTCTAAGCCTGGAGCCCGACTGGGGACTTGATGCCACAACCCATGAAATTATGACCTGAGCCAAGAGTCAGAGATTTAACCAACTAAGCCACCTAGTCACCATGTGGATCTTTTTTTTTTGGCAAAAGTTGTACTCTTTAATGTCACATGGCAAAAGTCAAAAGTAAAACACATTAGTAATGTGTTGTCTTACAAATCTGTCAGTAAAATTACATTCAAAGTCCATTGTAAAAATGAGGACACAGAGGAAGATGGTGGCAGTGGTTGTGATGACTGAATTGAGCCCAGTGACAGGATGTTGGTGTTGGTATTAAGAGACCTGCACATCCCACACCAGGGTAACAGTTTCCCAGCTAAATTAAAAAAAAAAAAAAAAAAAAAAAACTTCTCGTGCCAGGAAAGATTCAGCACATTCTCTGTACTGGAAACCTTTGCCCCAAAGAGAGTTATGACTATCTCAAGACTTCATATTGTGAGGAGACTTGCATGAGAAGCTGAATTATCCTGAACAGAAAGTGGTGACTGTTGGGCAGTTCAAAACTGGTCTGATCCATGGGCATTGAGTTATTCCACGGGGAGGTAGGGCCAGCCACGCTCTGTTGCAGAGGCAGTTTGATGTGGACAGTCTTTATCTCAGGACACACACACAAATTTGAAGCATTTGAGCATGAAAATAAATCTTACATTAACCCGGGTTCTTCCACTGGAGCATATAATGCCTTGGAAACAAACACTGTCCTTTCATTCATGTTGATGGATATCCAGGCTTCTACAGTTGTCACTTATGTGGATCAGCTAGTTGGAGATGATGTGAAAATAGAACGAATTGAATACAAAAAATCTTAAAGCCAGGCCTGTCTTGCTGGGTTTTCTTTTTTCATTCCTCTGTTCAAATCAAGTAATTAAACATTTATGAGCCCCCCCCCACACGCACACACAAAATTAGGGCATATATATCTTTTTGAATTAAGGTTTTGCTTTCTTTGGGCAAATACCCAGTGGTGGAATTATTGTATCATATAGTATTTCTATTTTTAATTGTAAAATATTTTAAATAGGACACATTTTTGGTATATCCACAATCAATGTGAGTTTGCTTTATTTGTTAACACACAATTGAAATTAAATATTTTTCATTAGTCACAATGAAATTTTTACTTCTATTTTCAATGGATTCTATAGGTGACTGTATCAAGTAACAATTACTTTCAGGTAACAAGGGTTTCCTTTATGTCATTTACCTTTACCAGATAAATAAAAACCTCTAATTCTTTTTCTTTCCTTCCTTCCTTCCTTCTTTCTTTCTCTTTCTTTCTTTCTTTCTTTCTTTCTTTCTTTCTTTCTTTCTTTCTTTCTTTCTTTCTTTCTTTCTTTCTTTCTTTCTCTTTCTTTCTTTCTTTCTGAATCTGCCCACATATCTTTCTTTAACACTGTTCATGGTAAGTCTGTCTTAGTTACACGGGGTTTCTACTTATCACACATTATGTAAATTCAGTGTGGCTACAGAATGGCAAAACATGCTATCAGTTTAGCTTAAGTGTATCTGTGTATTATGACTTAGACATTATTTTGCTTTAAATATATGGTATTTTTGTGGGGGCAAATGCGTGTGCATGTGTGTGTGTATGTGTGTAAAATAGTAAAGAAATTGAGATGTGTATTATATTAATAGGAGTCTGAATAGAAAAGAAAATATTAAGCATGAGGGTTTTTATAGAACTCAGAAATGCTTTGCTTTTTCTATTTTGTCAATTGATTTTTACTGTTTCTGTCATTTGTCCTAGAGAAAAATGATTACTTGATAAATACCAAAATTGGATAAATATGGCAAGACAGATTACTGTCTTCCAGATTATATATTTTATATCTGATCTAAGACTTTTTCTTAATTTGGTGAATTTTGACTAATTTTCACAGCCTGTAAATATGCATTCTTTGTTCACTTATTAGCTTATCAATTTTCTTAGAAGAACCAATACCCAAAGTACCAGTAAAACAGTAAAACCTGAAGCCCAGTCAATAGGATCTGACATAAAAGCTGAACTGCCTTGGTCACCTGGAGAAATGGGACACTCTCATCTCTGAGACAAGGTCTCTCTGTTTCCTGAAATAAATTCCTGAAAATTGGCATTTCAAAGACATGCTCCTTTTCTCTTTCATTTCAGTAGCAGACAGGAGCCATTTTAGAAAACATAAGTAGTCCTAGAATTTCTGATTTCCTTCCAATTTAGCTAATAGATAAAATTTCTTATTGCTGATTGCACTAAGTCTGAACCCTTTCTTTCTAAGATTCTGGCAACACAGCTTTCTAAAAATTCTGGTAGATGTATGAAATCAGGGGCACCTGGGTGGCTCAGTCCATTGGGCATCTGCCTTTGGTTCAGGTCATGATCCCAGGATCCTGGGATCGAGTCCCACTTCGGGCTCCCTGCTCAGTGGGGAGTCTGCTTCTCCCTCTGCCCCTCCCCCCTGCTCTTGCTCTCTTTCTCTCTCTCTGACAAATAAAATATTTTTTTAGTTCTTTTTTATTATGTTATGTTAATCACCATACATTACATCATTAGTTTTTGATGAAGTGTTCCATGATTCATTGTTTGTGCATAACACCCAGTGCTCCACGCAGAACGTGCCCTCTTTAATACCCATCACCGGGCTAACCCATCCCCCCACCCCCCTCCCCTCTAGAACCCTCAGTTTGTTTCTCAGAGTCCATAGTCTCTCATGGTTCGTCTCCCCCTCCTATTTCCCCCCCTTCATTTTTCCCTTTCTGCTATCTTAAATCTTAAAAAAAAAAAAAAAAGGAAATATGTAATCAGAGCTCTCTTATTAGTAAGGGAAACAAGCACACTGAGTTTAATGGGCACTGAATGAACCCAACTTGACAGTCGTGTGCAAATGTCAGAAGCTTGTTTGAAGGGACACTGTATACAGTAAAGAAATATTTTCTTAAATATTAAAAGGACAAGGAAAAGATTACTGGGACTGATTGAAAAGCTTCATTTGTGCTTGAATTTGGGGATTTATTTTACTTCAAAAATTGGCCTGGTTTTTAAATTGTTTGGAGGGTTATGAAATAAAATATATCTATAATACAGCCACATTGGTGAATTACATTGGCAGCCTACCAAACAGAAATTTCAAGGAACAGGTGGTTATGACAGATTAAAATGAATAGAATTTCTTGCTCTCAGTAGCAAAGGAAACAGGGTTTCTGAAAGCAGAGTACTTATATTTCATAACTAAGATTTTATTTTCAATAGAAGATGAGTTTATTAGTGATAAAGAAATTATGAAACAAGGTCTCTGAGTGGGTCAAGTAAATCTGCAATTTGATATACAGTTTTAAAAATATCATCAGTCCCTCTAGAGGAAACATAGCACAAAAACTGGTTCGTTGGAGAAAAGAATGCAATACAGTCAATGACAAATATTTCTTGTTTTGATACCAGGCAAAAACTTTTTTCCATTAAGTCATATTGGTGTATCTACAGAAGCAATTCCTTGGATTTCTACAACCACCCAGAAAATAATATCACAAACACATATGGATGACCACATTTTCAGGTTCTGAAAATTTATCTTTCTGGACAATGAGATGTCTGAGGACTTAAAAAAAAAAGGTTTTTTTTAGTAAATTAAAATAAATGACCATAATTGTTACCATCAAATTTGAAATGATGCTGGAAATTTGAGCGTGTTCCCCCCCCTCATCCCTGTCAGATGGAGAAAAGGCATTCGTTCCTTCTATACCTCATCTCAGTTAGGAGATCACAAACCACTGAAGGACCAGCACAGCCCACGCTCCCCATTTAAGGGTGCACAGTAAAACAAGCCCCCTCTGAATGTCCCACTGGCAGATTCCAGCCATTTACTTCTTTACTGTCCTGCACGTGAGATTAGAATTAAGGCCACTTTATAGAAAGACTCACTTGGTAATGGGGGAGAGAGGGAATGAGCAGTGGATGCGGAATAAAAGAGCAATGGAGAAGGAAGCTGATTCCTTTTTTTTTTTTGAAGATTTTATTTATTTATTTGAGAGAGAGAAAGCGCATGAGAGGGGAGGGTCAGAGGGAGAAGCAGACTCTCGGCTGAAAGGGAAGCCTGCTGATGCAGGACTTGATCCTGGGACTCCGGGATCATGACCTGAGCGGAAGGCACACGCTTAACCGACTGAGCCACCCAGGTGCCCTAAAAAGCAGGGGCAGAAACTCTGTGTGGCTACAGCCCCCAGTGCTTGCCTGAGAAAGAATTGGTCTCAACAGAACATCAACAACATCCCATGCAACCTACTCATAAACTCTAGCCCCTTCTGTCAGGTTTGGACCAGAGGGCAAGGGAACATTCTTCCTAAATCTGGGTACTTGGTCTTTGTCTTTTCATAGGAGTCAAGAAATAGAAGCCTGTTTCTCTTGGAAAAGTACCCTGACCCAGGCTAAGGAAAGGGTGTGCGTTTTCCTGTGCGACATGATTTAACTTCTTGATCTGAGCACACTTCTCTCCATTCAGTTTCCCTCCTCCCCCTGATCTTCCTTCCCACCCCTTCTCCCTCCCTCCTGACCTCCCTTCTTAAAGAAATGATCTGCCTTCAACTCCCTAGCAAACAGAGACAATGTTTTCTTTGCTTAATAAAGAGGAAGCAGGTAATTGGTTCCCTACCCCCTTACCTTAATGGGTCCTCTTGTAAACTTTAGAGGCCCAACCTTCTGATTTGTAGCGCAAGATCCAGAGCCTGCTGGCTCCTAGAACTGTAAACCACCCCTCCGAGATGCACCAAGTCTCTCACAAGATACACAGGAGACAATCACAAAATGAGTCTCCTCGTATCTCGAGGAGATAAATCTAAATTCTGTTCTACGTTACTGTACCAGTCTGTGTGAAATCCTGGCCAGATTCGGTTGTCTATTTCCTGCTACCTGCATCCATGTAGATCTGCTAATGCCTACTCTAACATAAGACGAGTTCTTTCTCTCTCTTACACTGGTGTAGAGATTGTTGTATTTCCCCAATCCTTCTTTCTTCTCTCCTTCTTTCTTACGATTTTTTTTTCTTTTCACAAATATTGAGAAAGTACAGAGAGCACTATATTAAATGCAAAAAGACATTGGGAGCATGACAGCCTAAACTAAAAGGTAAAAACGAGACAATTTTATTTGTTTCAGAATCTTTAACTTCTGCTTCAACGTTTTAAAATATAGGCTTCATTTTTCTTGCTAAACCGGGCATTATTTTAGTTAGCTTTCAATTATTTTTTTTTTCTTGTGACTACCTATTTATTATTATTTTGACTGCCTGCATTATTTCTAGTTCTGGTTGCAAAAATCCTGACAAAGTGTTTGTTAATTCCATTGATTTTGCATGATCATGGTGTATTGTCCAACATTAATGATGCATGAGGCTTCTAAATACCTGAGCTTGAAAGGGGAAGGATTCAATGCTGTTTAAGAAGTTGAATGTTTTACTGCCATTAATCAACTAAGTCTTTGTGCTTCCCTTGAGTGCAAGCTTGAATAGTCTTCCTCCTTTCTTCTTTTTAGATGATAAGCAAAACTAAATCTTTATTGAAAGCAAGATAATAGAAATAAATGTAAATGTTTACAGCTATTACAAAAATTCGAATTTTCACTGCATTTGACTCATGTTTGAAGTTAACCAATTCACTTTGAAGTTAACCCATGTTCCCCTCAGCTTAAACTTTAGATTGGTTCCTTCTTAACTAAAAGCCCTGACCTCTATTTTTTAGAGGATTTATTTTAGAAAACTTACAATTAAATTTTTTTTCTCCATCCTTTGAGATCGAGGTCTTCTCCCAGCTTATTTTTTCCTCAGGATCCTCTTTCTCTGGAACCTGAAAGCCATGCCTTTGAAACGCAGTCATCAAAAAAGATAGAACCCCTGTCCTCAATCTCCGTGAGAGGATAGGATCCTAACTTTTACAAGTGCCATTGGCAAGCACAGACGGTCTAATTACTTTAACCAACCTGATAAAGTCCTTCAGTACTTTTTTCACTAGCTCAATCCAGGACTTAAAAATTCTTCTGCCTTTGTTTCAAGGGAGTATATATATTACATTTTATTTAAGTATAAAATGGAGTTTATATATATTTTATACATATTTATACACATGCAGGTTTATATATCTTATACATATTTATACACACATACATAGGTATGTACATACACATATTTTATGCATATATAAACATATAGTATACATATTTATGTGCACACACACACACATATATCTAAATTTAATAACACCAGAGCCAAGTACTATGGTGGAAGCAAATATAGCAGATGCAGGCTGTTCTATTTTTGAAATAACACTATTGTTTTGTTCTATCCTCTTCACTGGCCCCTTTCTGTCCCAACACATGAACACACACACACCGCAGCAAATCTAGAGCCTCCGTAGCTTTGGAGCAGAGTTATCTAGGAGTCTTTCCTGTCATCGGTGAGCAAGGAGGAGCTGATCCTCTCTGGTGAAGGGTGGGGAGTCTTACCGCTTTCCAAGTTCTGGGGAAAATTTTTGCTGGATTGTATTTAGGTCAGGACTCTCAGTCCCCTCACATAGAAGGATACTGTTGTCAATAGGACCAGTATACATTTTTCTAGGAAAAAGCACTGAGGGCTAGCTTGTGTGGTCTCTGCACGTCAATATTTCCTGTTTCCTTCATTACATGTTGGAATATCGAGAAACTTCATTTCTGCCTTGGCCACCTTCTGAGTATCCTTATTCCCTGGAGAACCTGGAGGAGCTAAGCACAGGACCCTAGTTCTTACAACTGCATTGCTGGGGACCCATGGTGAGCGGACTGCTCACCTAGACCGTAACCCACTGTGGGACAAGAAATTGTTCTTTGAGTTTCTCCTAAACCTATGTCTCTTCTGTCAATCTGACTCTTCACCCTTACACTCTACACCCATACTTGCTTCATTAAAATTTACAATGACTTTCTGATACAGTTCATGGAAAAACCAATAAAAAGCTTCTCTGCCTTATGTCACTCACATTGCTGGCAAGATAGCTTGCTTGAGGTATAACACAAAAATATAAAGAATATAAATACATATGGATGAAAACATATAGTATGTATTATGTGCATATTATATAGTGGTTTACCTAATCATTGTCTCATACAACAGCAGCCATCCAACTTTCGTGTTGCTCTATCTGTTTTGCAGGTTGGTAATCTGAACTGGAGATTCAGAAGAAACTTGGTCAGTTAAGGAGCCACAGACGGTAAATGCACAAGCTGAAATTCAAACACAGGACTAGTTTGGGCACAGTTCTTAAGCTCTTTCTAGTGTCAAGAGACTCAGATATTCATTGCTAAGAATTAGCACATGGTGGCAGAAGGAAAAAAACTCCAACCCCCAAAGTGGGAGGCATAATAAAAAAGGAAAACCCTGGGAATCAGAATGCCTTCCAAATTAGTTGTGTGACCTTGAACAAATCCTCTAGTTATGTGGAATAGCAATTTCCTTATCCATTGAATAAGGAATTAGGGCAGCTGGTGATCTTACAAAACCTTTATAAATTAATTATATGGTTCTTTCTGAATGCTAATCACTCTAAGATACTTCCTGGAAACATGTATTTGAAAAGAAGGTTTACTGCCATTTCCTCTGGCAGTTTCTAAAGATCTACAACCTAGTGTTGTATAACGATAACGTTAGGAAACTTGTATAAAGAATAGTATCTTTCCATGTGATCTTTAAAAATAAAATGCTTCAAAGTCTTAAGCCTCGCTTCATTCATCCATGTTGTGGAGTTAAAAATAACAAATGTTATATTTACCTCAAGTTTTGTTGCAGAGAGGTTGCCTCTTTCTTGGTTGCCACACACTCTGAGTGCCTGGGCATGAATTTGAGAAGTGCTTTTTCTTGCTCTCCAGCCAACCTGATGTATAACGGGAGAGAGAAAAATCCATAAATCCCAATACCTAGTTCACAATTTGCCTTCCAAGTGTCCAGCTAATAGTTTTCAAGGTTGAAAAAGTTTTTGTGTCTACATTCCCCAGGGCTATGAGAAGCCATTAACCGTGACAAGGATGGCTGGAAATGGAGGCAATGTATAGGATCAATGTTAAGTTTGGCCGGCAAAGCAAAACTACTCTAGCTTACACATAGTAAGCTGTTTCCAAAGCTAATCTGCTTTGGGGAGCAGAAGATGAGAGGAAATTGGCCAATACCAGTAGACTACCATGATCATTCAGATACACCAGCGATCATGTCAAAACCATGCTTCTGCTGTCTGGTTCCAATTCCACTGATGCTTACTGAATGTCAGCGAAATGCACAACGATTTTGCAGATGCCAGTAGAACTTAAATAAAAAAAGCAAAGAGGCTCAGATTTCCTTTTCATTATCCATTAACATCATCCCCGATAAAAATCGCACCATCCATTGGCTCCATTACAAAATTAAGAGAGACTTTTCATTTTATCTTTACTAATCACCGACTCTATCTCTACCTATGAATTTAAATATTAATGTGATTAGTAATTTTCCCACAACCTTCTATAAATCAGTCAAAAACATCCTAAAGGAGAGAGAAGTGCTCTCTAAACATCTCAAGCAGTTTTTCTATTCCAAATATATTTATTTCAAATATATGCTATTCAAATATATATAATTTATTACATATATATATGTATACATATATACATAAGCAACAGAGAAAGACACAATGTGAAAAAGAAAGACATCTCCTGTGCACAAGCCGGTTACAATATAGTCTGCCGTCTAGTGGTTTGAATGTTCTATAAACATATGTTCTTATCCTGGTATACAAGAGATGAGACAGCAATCGCAAGTTTGAAATTCTCATTAGATCAATTTACTTGGCCTTTGGCAAGGAGTAGTTAATTTGTAAGGAAAATAGTCTTTTCTGTTGCCGGACTTGAGGAGTGAGTTTTACTGCCAACAGCCTCTTTCAAACTGCAGTTATGAATTTTAGCTGAACTTCAACAAATCTAAAACTCACTCCATTAACATAATCTTTAGGCTGGCCTTGACCTCTAGGTTTTTAATTTCGGTTGAATCATACTTGAACTGTTCTGACGTGCTTTTTACAAAATATGCTACAATCTCTATCAAAAAAGGGAAACTCCTGCAATTCAATCTAGGCAAGTATTATTAAAGGAAATACAAAAAGCCTTTACCAATTCTTAAGTTTAAAAGTACAATTCTATAAAAAAAAAAAAGTCTAGGGATGCAGCACATCCTTAAGTAACTAATGCAATAGGAGTTTAAAATGACAATGTTTCATAACTAGACTTATTATGGCGATCATTTGACAATGCATCTAAATGTTGAATCACCGTGTTGTACAACTGAAACTAATATGACAGTGTATATTAAGGGTACTTCAATAAAAAAATTAATATAATAAAATGGTAATCTTTCTACGTTGGATTTGGCTAAGACCCCAAAGGCTGAGAACAACAGTGCCAGGTACCCATATATACCCAGTGAGTTATTACTTCAACAATGCTAGAGCCAGAGCATGAGAAATATATTTCTTGGATCCTACAAGGTCAGCCACGAAAGAAAGAAAGAAAGAAAGAAAGAAAGAAAGAAAGAAAGAAAGAAAAAGAAAGAAAGAAAGAAAGAAGAGAAAGAAAGAAAGAAAGAAAGAAAGAAAGAAAGAAAGAAAGAAAGAAAGAAAGAAAGAGAGAGAGAGAGAGAGAGAGAGAGAGAGAGAGAGAGAGAGAGAGAGAGAGAGAGAAAGAAAGAAAGAAAGAAAGAAAGAAAGAAAGAGAGAGAGAGAGAGAGAGAGAGAGAGAGAGAGAAAGAGAGAAAGAAAGAAAGAAAGAAAGAAAGAAAGAAAGAAAGAAAGAGAGAAAGAGAGAAAGAGAGAAAGAGAGAAAGAAAGAAAGAAAGAAAGAGAGAAAGAGAGAAAGAAAGAAAGAAAGAGAAGAAAGAAAGAAAAAAGAAAGAAAGAAAGAAAGAGAGAA